>NW_027446295.1:0-137668 GCF_038048845.1 Mixophyes fleayi | reverse complement strand
TTGATTCATGATACGATTCATGATTTATGATTCAAATTATGATTCATGATTCTTGATTCATGATTCATGATTCAATTCATGATTCATAAATCATGATTGAATTCATGATTCATGATTCATGATTCGATTCATGATTCATGATTCATGATTCAATTCATGATTCATGATTCATGATTCATGATTCAATTCATGATTCATGATTCATGATTCGGTTCATGATTCATGATTCAATTCATGATTCATGATTCAATTCATGATTCGAATCCTGATTCAATTCATGATTCATGATTCGATTTATGTTTCATGATTTATGATTCAATTCATGATTCATGATACATGATTCAAGATTCATGATTCATGATTCGATTCATGATTCATGATTCATGATTCAATTCATGATTCATGATTCATGATTCATGATTCAATTCATGATTCATGATTCGATTCATGATTCTTAATTCATGATTCATGATTCGATTCATGATTCATGATTCATGATTCAATTCATAATTCATGATTCATGATTCGATTCATGATTCATGATTCGATTCATGATTCTTGATTCATGATTCATGATTCGATTCATGATTCATGATTCAATTCATGATTTATGATTCATGATTCTTAATTCATGATTCATGATTCGATTCATGATTCTTGATTCATGATTCATGATTCGATTCATGATTCATGATTCATGATTCATGATTCAATTCATGATTCATGATTCATGATTTGATTCATGATTCATGATTGAATTCATGATTCATGATTCAATTCATGATTTGATTTATGATTCATGATTGAATTCATGATTCATGATTCATGATTCAATTCATGATTCATGATTCATGATTGAATTCATGATTCATGATTGAATTCATGATTCATGATTGAATTCATGATTGAATTCATGATTCATGATTCAATTTATGATTCATGATTCATGGTTCAATTCATGATTTGATGCATGATTCATGATTCATGATTCATGTTTCAATTCATGATTAATGATTCATGATTCATGATTCAATTCATGATTCATGATTCATGATTCGATTCATGATTCATGATTTAATTCATGATTCATGATTCAAATCATGATTCATAATTCAAATCATGATTCATGATTCAATTCATGATTCATGATTCAATTCATGATTCATGATTCGATTTATGATTCATGATTCATGATTCAATTCATTATTCATGATTCAATTCATGATTCGAATCCTGATTCAATTCACGATTCGAATCCTGATTCAATTCACGATTCGAATCCAGATTCAATTCATGATTCATGATTCAATTTATGATTCATGATTCAATTCATGATTCATGATTCATGATTCAATTCATGATTCATGATTCATGATTCGATTCATGATTAATGATTCATGATTCATGATATAATTCATGATTCATTATTCATGATTTGATTCATGATTCATGATTCAATTCATGATTCATGATTCAATTCATGATTCATGATTCATGATTCAAGTCATGATTCATGATTCATGATTCAATTAATGATTCATGATTCATGATACATGATACAATTAATGATTCATGATTTGATTCATGATTCATGATTCAATTCATGATTCATGATTCAATTCATGATTCATGATTCATGATTCAAGTCATGATTCATGATTCATGATTCAATTAATGATTCATGATTCATGATTCATGATACAATTAATGATTCATGATTCAATTAATGATTCATGATTCATTTCATGATTCATGATTCAAGTTATGATTCATGTTTCAATTCATGATTCAATTCATGATTCATGATTCATGATTCAATTCATGATTTATGATTCATGATTCAATTCATGATTCATGATTCGATTCATGATTCATGATTCAATTCATGATTCATGATTCATGATTAAATTCATGATTCATGATTCGATTCATGATTCTTGATTCATGATTCGATTCATGATTCATGTTTCAATTCATGATTCAATTCATGATTCATGATTCATGATTCAATTAATGATTCATGATTCATGATTCATGATTCAATTAATGATTCATGATTCATGATTCATGATTCAATTAATGATTCATGATTCATGATTCATGATTCAATTCATGATTCATGATATGATTCATGATTCTTGATTCATGATTCATGATTCGATTCATGATTCATGATTCATGATTCAATTCATGATTCATGATTCATGATTAAATTCATGATTCATGATTCAATTCATGATTCTTGATTCATGATTCATGATTCGATTCATGATTCACAAATCATGATTGAATTCATGATTCATGATTCATGATTCGATTCATGATTCATGATTCATGATTCAATTCATGATTCATGATTCATGATTCATGATTCAATTCATGATTCATGATTCATGATTCAATTCATGATTCATGATTCATGATTCATGATTCAATTCATGATTCTTGATTCATGATTCATGATTCGATTCATGATTCATGATTCGATTCATAATTCTTGATTCATGATTCATGATTCGATTCATGATTCATATTTCGATTCATGATTCAATTCATGATTCATGATTGAATTCATGATTCATGATTCATGATTCATGATTTAGTTCATGATTCATTATTCAATTCATGATTCGAATCCTGATTCAATTCATGATTCAATTCATGATTCATGATTCATGATTCAATTCATAATTTATAATTCATGATTCATGATTCAATTCATGATTCATTTTTCATGATTCAATTCATGATTAATGATTCATGATTCATGATTGAATTCATGATTCATGATTCGATTCATGATTTTAGATTCGATTCAATTCATGATTCATGATTCATGATTCAAGTTATGATTCATGTTTCAATTCATGATTCAATTCATGATTCATGATTCAATTAATGATTCATGATTCATGATTCATGATTCAATTAATGATTCATGATTCATGATTCATGATTCAATTCATGATTTATGATTCATGATTCAATTCATGATTCATGATTCGATTCATGATTCTTGATTCATGATTCATGATTCGATTCATGATTCATGATTCATGATTCATGATTCAATTCATGATTCATGATTCATGAATAAATTTATGATTCATGATTCGATTCATGATGCTTGATTCATGATTCATGATTCGATTCATGATTCATAAATCATGATTGAATTCATGATTCATGATTCATGATTCGATTCATGATTCATGATTCATGATTCAATTCATGATTCATGATTCATGATTCAATTCATGATTCATGATTCATGATTCGGTTCATGATTCATGATTCAATTCATGATTCATGATTCAATTCATGATTCGATTCATGATTCGATTTATGATTCATGATTCTATTCATGATTCATGATTCATGATTTATGATTCAATTCATGATTCATGATTCATGATTCAAGATTCATGATTCATGATTCGATTCATGATTCATGATTCATGATTCAATTCATGATTCATGATTCATGATTCAATTCATGATTCATGATTCAATTCATGATTCATGATTCGATTCATGATTCTTAATTCATGATTCATGATTCGATTCATGATTCATGATTCATGATTCAATTCATAATTCATGATTCATGATTCGATTCATGATTCATGATTCAATTCATGATTCATGATTCAATTCATGATTCATGATTCATGATTCAAATCATGTTTTGATTTATGATTCATGATTCAATTCATGATTCCTGATTCATGATACAATTCATGATTCATGATTCATGATTGAATTCATGATTCATGATTGAATTCATGATTCATGATTGAATTCATAATTGAATTCATGATTCATGATTCATGATTCAATTAATGATTCATGATTCATGATTCATGATTCAATTCATGATTTATGATTCATGATTGAATTCATGATTCATGATTCAATTCATGATTTGATTCGTGATTAATGTTTCAATTCATGATTCATGATTCATGATTCATGATTCGATTCATGATTCATGATTCAATTCATGATTCATGATTCATGATTCAATTCATGATTCATGATTCAATTAATGATTCATGATTCATGATTCATGATTCAATTAATGATTCATGATTCATGATTCAATTAATGATTCATGATTCATGATTCATGATTCAATTAATGATTCATGATTCATGATTCATGATTCAATTCATGATTTATGATTCATGATTCAATTCATGATTCATGATTCGATTCATGATTCTTGATTCATGATTCATGATTTGATTCATGATTCATGATTCAATTCATGATTCATGATTCAATTCATGATTCATGATTCATGATTCAAGTCATGATTCATGATTCAATTAATGATTCATGATTCATGATTCATGATACAATTAATGATTCATGATTCATGATTCAATTAATGATTCATGATTCATGATTCATTTCATGATTCATGATTCGATTCATGATTCTTGATTCATGATTCAATTCATGATTCATGATTCATGATTCAATTTGTGATTTATGATTCATGATTCAATTCATGATTCATGATTCAAATCATGATTCATGATTCGATTCATGATTCTTGATTCATGATTCATGATTCGATTCATGATTCATGATTGAATTCATGATTCATGATTCATGATTCATGATTCAAATCATGATTCATGATTCGATTCATGATTCTTGATTCATGATTCATGATTCGATTCATGATTCATGATTGAATTCATGATTCATGATTCATGATTCATGATTCATGATTCGATTCATGATTCATGATTCAATTCATGATTCATGATTCATGATTCAATTCATGAGTCATGATTAATGATTCATGATTCTTGATTCAATACATGATTCATGATTCAATTCATGATTCATAATTCATGATTCATGATTCAATTCATGATTCATGATTCATGATTCAATTAATGATTCATGATTCATGATTCAATTAATGATTCATGATTCATGATTCATGATTCAATTAATGATTCATGATTCATGATTCATGATTCAATTCATGATTTATGATTCATGATTCAATTCATGATTCATGATTCGATTCATGATTCTTGATTCATGATTCATGATTTGATTCATGATTCATGATTCAATTCATGATTCATGATTCAATTCATGATTCATGATTCATGATTCAAGTCATGATTCATGATTCAATTAATGATTCATGATTCATGATTCATGATACAATTAATGATTCATAATTCATGATTCAATTAATGATTCATGATTCATGATTCATTTCATGATTCATGATTCGATTCATGATTCTTGATTCATGATTCAATTCATGATTCATGATTCATGATTCAATTTGTGATTTATGATTCATGATTCAATTCATGATTCATGATTCAAATCATGATTCATGATTCGATTCATGATTCTTGATTCATGATTCATGATTCGATTCATGATTCATGATTGAATTCATGATTCATGATTCATGATTCATGATTCAAATCATGATTCATGATTCGATTCATGATTCTTGATTCATGATTCATGATTCGATTCATGATTCATGATTGAATTCATGATTCATGATTCATGATTCATGATTCATGATTCGATTCATGATTCATGATTCAATTCATGATTCATGATTCATGATTCAATTCATGAGTCATGATTAATGATTCATGATTCTTGATTCAATACATGATTCATGATTCAATTCATGATTCATAATTCATGATTCATGATTCAATTCATGATTCATGATTCATGATACAATTTATGATTCATGATTCATGATTCAATTCATGATTCAATTCATGATTCATGATTCATGATTCATGATTCATGATTCAATTCATGATTCATGATTCAATTCATGATTCATGATTCAATTCATGATTCAATTTATGATTCATGATTCATGATTCGATTCATGATTCATGATTCATGATTGAATTCATGATTCATGATTCATGATTCATAATTCAATTCATGATTCATGATTCAGTTCATGATTCATAATTCATGATTCATGATTCAGTTCATGATTCATTATTCAATTCATGGTTTGAATCCTGATTCAATTCATGATTCATGATTCGATTAATGATTTATGATTCATGATTCAATTCATGATTCATGATTCATGATTCAATTCATGATTCATGATTCATTATTCAATTCATGATTCATGATTCATGATTCATGATTTGATTCATGATTCATGATTCATGATTCGATTCATGATTTATGATTCAAATTATGATTCATGATTCAATTCATGATTCATGATTCGATTCATGATTCTTGATTCATGAATCTTGATTCGATTCATGATTCATAATTCATGATTCAATTCATGATTCATGATTCATGATACAATTTATGATTCATGATTCATGATTCAATTCATGATTCATGATTCATGATACAATTTATGATCCATGATTCATGATTCAATTCATGATTCATGATTTAATTCATGATTCAATTTATAATTCATGATTCATGATTCGATTCATGATTCATGATTCATGATTGAATTCATGATTCATGATTCATGATTCATAATTCAATTCATGATTCATGATTCAGTTCATGATTCATAATTCATGATTCATGATTCAGTTCATGATTCATTATTCAATTCATGGTTTGAATCCTGATTTAATTCATGATTCATGATTCGATTAATGATTCATGATTCATGATTCAATTCATGATTCACGATTCATGATTCAATTCATGATTCATGATTCATTATTCAATTCATGATTCATGATTCATGATTTGATTCATGATTCATGATTCATGATTCGATTCATGATTTATGATTCAAATTATGATTCATGATTCAATTCATGATTCATGATTCAATTCATGATTCATGATTCAATTAATGATTCATGATTCATGATTCATGATTCAATTAATGATTCATGATTCATGATTCAATTAATGATTCATGATTCATGATTCATGATTCAATTAATGATTCATGATTCATGATTCAATTCATGATTTATGATTCATGATTCAATTCATGATTCATGATTCGATTCATGATTCTTGATTCATGATTCATGATTTGATTCATGATTCATGATTCAATTCATGATTCATGATTCAATTCATGATTCATGATTCATGATTCAAGTCATGATTCATGATTCAATTAATGATTCATGATTCATGATTCATGATACAATTAATGATTCATGATTCATGATTCAATTAATGATTCATGATTCATGATTCATTTCATGATTCATGATTCGATTCATGATTCTTGATTCATGATTCAATTCATGATTCATGATTCATGATTCAATTTGTGATTTATGATTCATGATTCAATTCATGATTCATGATTCAAATCATGATTCATGATTCGATTCATGATTCTTGATTCATGATTCATGATTCGATTCATGATTCATGATTGAATTCATGATTCATGATTCATGATTCATGATTCATGATTCGATTCATGATTCATGATTCAATTCATGATTCATGATTCATGATTCAATTCATGAGTCATGATTAATGATTCATGATTCTTGATTCAATACATGATTCATGATTCAATTCATGATTCATAATTCATGATTCATGATTCAATTCATGATTCATAATTCATTATACAATTTATGATTCATGATTCATGATTCAATTCATGATTCAATTCATGATTCATGATTCATGATTCATGATTCATGATTCAATTCATGATTCATGATTCAATTCATGATTCATGATTCAATTCATGATTCAATTTATGATTCATGATTCATGATTCGATTCATGATTCATGATTCATGATTGAATTCATGATTCATGATTCATGATTCATAATTCAATTCATGATTCATGATTCAGTTCATGATTCATAATTCATGATTCATGATTCAGTTCATGATTCATTATTCAATTCATGGTTTGAATCCTGATTCAATTCATGATTCATGATTCGATTAATGATTTATGATTCATGATTCAATTCATGATTCATGATTCATGATTCAATTCATGATTCATGATTCATTATTCAATTCATGATTCATGATTCATGATTCATGATTTGATTCATGATTCATGATTCGATTCATGATTTATGATTCAAATTATGATTCATGATTCAATTCATGATTCATGATTCGATTCATGATTCTTGATTCATGATTCTTGATTCGATTCATGATTCATAATTCATGATTCAATTCATGATTCATGATTCATGATACAATTTATGATTCATGATTCATGATTCAATTCATGATTCATGATTCATGATACAATTTATGATTCATGATTCATGATTCAATTCATGATTCATGATTTAATTCATGATTCAATTTATGATTCATGATTCATGATTCGATTCATGATTCATGATTCATGATTGAATTCATGATTCATGATTCATGATTCATAATTCAATTCATGATTCATGATTCAGTTCATGATTCATAATTCATGATTCATGATTCAGTTCATGATTCATTATTCAATTCATGGTTTGAATCCTGATTCAATTCATGATTCATGATTCGATTAATGATTCATGATTCATGATTCAATTCATGATTCACGATTCATGATTCAGTTCATGATTCATGATTCATTATTCAATTCATGATTCATGATTCATGATTTGATTCATGATTCATGATTCATGATTCGATTCATGATTTATGATTCAAATTATGATTCATGATTCAATTCATGATTCATGATTCAATTCATGATTCATGATTCGATTCATGATTCTTGATTCATGATTCTTGATTCGATTCATGATTCATAATTAATGATTCAATTCATGATTCATGATTCATGATTGAAATCATGATTCATGATTGAATTCATGATTCATGATTCATGATTCAATTCATAATTCATGAGTCGATTCATGATTCATGATTCATGATTCAATTCAAGAATCATGATTCATGATTCAATTCAAGATTCCTTATTCATGATTCAAGTCATGTTTCATGATTAAATTCATGATTCAATTCATGATTCATGATTCATGATTCAATTTATGATTCATGATTTATGATTTATGATTCAATTCATGATTCATGATTCATGATTCAAGATTCATGATTCATGATTCGATTCATGATTCATGATTCATGATTCAATTCATGATTCATGATTCATGATTCAATTCATGATTCATGATTCGATTCATGATTCTTAATTCATGATTCATGATTCGATTCATGATTCATGATTCATGATTCAATTCATAATTCATGATTCATGATTCGATTCATGATTCATGATTCAATTCATGATTCATGATTCAATTCATGATTCATGATTCATGATTCAAATCATGTTTTGATTTATGATTCATGATTCAATTCATGATTCCTGATTCATGATACAATTCATGATTCATGATTCATGATTGAATTCATGATTCATGATTGAATTCATGATTCATGATTGAATACATAATTGAATTCATGATTCATGATTCAATTCATGATTCATGATTCATGATTCAATTCATGATTTGATTCATGATTCGTGATTAATGTTTCAATTCATGATTCATGATTCATGATTCATGATTCGATTCATGATTCATGATTCAATTCATGATTCATGATTCATGATTCAATTCATGATTCATGATTCAATTAATGATTCATGATTCATGATTCAATTAATGATTCATGATTCATGATTCAATTAATGATTCATGATTCATGATTCATGATTCAATTAATGATTCATGATTCATGATTCAATTCATGATTTATGATTCATGATTCAATTCATGATTCATGATTCGATTCATGATTCTTGATTCATGATTCATGATTTGATTCATGATTCATGATTCAATTCATGATTCATGATTCAATTCATGATTCATGATTCATGATTCAAGTCATGATTCATGATACAATTAATGATTCATGATTCATGATTCAATTAATGATTCATGATTCATGATTCATTTCATGATTCATGATTCGATTCATGATTCTTGATTCATGATTCAATTCATGATTCATGATTCATGATTCAATTTGTGATTTATGATTCATGATTCAATTCATGATTCATGATTCAAATCATGATTCTTGATTCGATTCATGATTCTTGATTCATGATTCATGATTCGATTCATGATTCATGATTGAATTCATGATTCATGATTCATGATTCATGATTCATGATTCGATTCATGATTCATGATTCAATTCATGATTCATGATTCATGATTCAATTCATGAGTCATGATTAATGATTCATGATTCTTGATTCAATACATGATTCATGATTCAATTCATGATTCATAATTCATGATTCATGATTCAATTCATGATTCGTGATTCATGATACAATTTATGATTCATGATTCATGATTCAATTCATGATTCAATTCATGATTCATGATTCATGATTCATGATTCATGATTCATGATTCAATTCATGATTCATGATTCAATTCATGGTTCATGATTCAATTCATGATTCAATTTATGATTCATGATTCATGATTCGATTCATGATTCATGATTCATGATTGAATTCATGATTCATGATTCATGATTCATAATTCAATTCATGATTCATGATTCAGTTCATGATTCATAATTCATGATTCATGATTCAGTTCATGATTCATTATTCAATTCATGGTTTGAATCCTGATTCAATTCATATTTCATGATTCGATTAATGATTTATGATTCATGATTCAATTCATGATTCATGATTCATGATTCAATTCATGATTCATGATTCATTATTCAATTCATGATTCATGATTCATGATTCATGATTTGATTCATGATTCATGATTCATGATTCGATTCATGATTTATGATTCAAATTATGATTCATGATTCAATTCATGATTCATGATTCGATTCATGATTCTTGATTCATGATTCTTGATTCGATTCATGATTCATAATTCATGATTCAATTCATGATTCATGATTCATGATACAATTTATGATTCATGATTCATGATTCAATTCATGATTCATGATTCATGATACAATTTATGATTCATGATTCATGATTCAATTCATGATTCATGATTTAATTCATGATTCAATTTATGATTCATGATTCATGATTCGATTCATGATTCATGATTCATGATTGAATTCATGATTCAAGATTCATGATTCATAATTCAATTCATGATTCATGATTCAGTTCATGATTCATAATTCATGATTCATGATTCAGTTCATGATTCATTATTCAATTCATGGTTTGAATCCTGATTCAATTCATGATTCATGATTCGATTAATGATTCATGATTCATGATTCAATTCATGATTCACGATTCATGATTCAATTCATGATTCATGATTCATTATTCAATTCAAGATTCATGATTCATGATTTGATTCATGATTCATGATTCGATTCATGATTTATGATTCAAATTATGATTCATGATTCAATTCATGATTCATGATTCAATTCATGATTCATGATTCGATTCATGATTCTTGATTCATGATTCTTGATTCGATTCATGATTCATAATTAATGATTCAATTCATGATTCATGATTCATGATTGAATTCATGATTCATGATTGAATTCATGATTCATGATTCATGATTCAATTCATAATTCATGAGTCGATTCATGATTCATGATTCAATTCAAGAATCATGATTCATGATTCAATTCATGATTCCTGATTCATGATTCAAGTCATGTTTCATGATTAAATTCATGATTCAATTCATGATTCATGATTCATGATTCAATTTATGATTCATGATTTATGATTCATGATTCATGATTCTATTCATGACTCATGATTTATGTTTCAATTCATGATTCAATTCATGATTCATGATTCATGATTCAATTCATAATTTATAATTCATGATTCTTGATTCAATTCATGATTCGTTTTTCATGATTCAATTCATGATTAATGATTCATGATTCATGATTGAATTCATGATTCATGATTCATGATTCGATTCATGATTCATGATTTAATTCATGATTCATGATTCAATTAATGATTCATGATTCATGATTCAATTAATGATTCATGATTCATGATTCAATTCATGATTCATGATTCATGATTCATGATTCAATTCATGATTCATGATTCATGATTAAATTCATGATTCATGATTCGATTCATGATTCTTGATTCATGATTCATGATTCGATTCATGATTCATGTTTCAATTCATGATTCAATTCATGATTCATGATTCATGATTCAATTAATGATTCATGATTCATGATTCAATTCATGATTCATGATTCATGATTCGGTTCATGATTCTTGATTCATGAATCGATTCATGATTCATGATTCAATTCATGATTCATGATTCATGATTCAAATCATGATTCATAATTCGATTCATGATTCTT
Source organism: Mixophyes fleayi (assembly GCF_038048845.1). Lineage (NCBI taxonomy): Eukaryota > Metazoa > Chordata > Amphibia > Anura > Limnodynastidae > Mixophyes > Mixophyes fleayi. Next base: position 125,297 of record NW_027446295.1, on the reverse strand, counting down.
GATTCATGATTCATGATTCGATTCATGATTCATGATTCGATTCATGATTCATGATTCATGATTGAATTCATGATTCATGATTAATGATTCATAATTCAATTCATGATTCATGATTCAGTTCATGATTCATAATTCATGATTCATGATTCAGTTCATGATTCATTATTCAATTCATGATTCGAATCCTGATTCAATTCATGATTCAATTCATGATTCATGATTCATGATTCAATTCATAATTTATAATTCATGATTCATGATTCAATTCATGATTCGTTTTTCATGATTCAATTCATGATTAATGATTCATGATTCATGATTGAATTCATGATTCATGATTCATGATTCGATTCATGATTCATAATTCAATTCATGATTCATGATTCAATTCATGATTCAATTCATGATTCATGATTCATGATTCAAGTTATGATTCATGTTTCAATTCATGATTCAATTCATGATTCATGATTCATGATTCAATTCATGATTCATGATTCAAGTGATGATTCATTTTTCAATTCATGATTCAATTCATGATTCATGATTCATGATTCAATTAATGATTTATGATTCATGATTCATGATTCAATTAATGATTCATGATTCATGATTCATGATTCAATTCATGATTTATGATTCATGATTCAATTCATGATTCATGATTCGATTCATGATTCTTGATTCATGATTCATCATTCGATTCATGATTCATGATTCATGATTCAATTCATGATTCATGATTCATGATTCAATTCATGATTCATGATTCATGATTAAATTCATGATTCATGATTCATGATTCAATTCATGATTCATGATTTATGATTCATGATTCTTGATTAAATTCATGATTCATGATTCGATTCATGATTCTTAATTCATGATTCATGATTCGATTCATGATACTTGATTCATGATTCATGATTCGATTCATGATTCATGATTCAAATCATGATTTATGATTCGATTCATGATTCTTGATTCATGATTCATGATTCGATTCATGATTCGATTCATGATTCATGATTCAAATCATGATTCTTGATTCGATTCATGATTCTTGATTCATGATTCATGATTCGATTCATGATTCATGATTGAATTCATGATTCATGATTCATGATTCATGATTCATGATTCGATTCATGATTCATGATTCAATTCATGATTCATGATTCATGATTCAATTCATGAGTCATGATTAATGATTCATGATTCTTGATTCAATACATGATTCATGATTCAATTCATGATTCATAATTCATGATTCATGATTCAATTCATGATTCATGATTCATGATACAATTTATGATTCATGATTCATGATTCAATTCATGATTCAATTCATGATTCATGATTCATGATTCATGATTCAATTCATGATTCATGATTCAATTCATGATTCATGATTCAATTCATGATTCAATTTATGATTCATGATTCATGATTCGATTCATGATTCATGATTCATGATTGAATTCATGATTCATGATTCATGATTCATAATTCAATTCATGATTCATGATTCAGTTCATGATTCATAATTCATGATTCATGATTCAGTTCATGATTCATTATTCAATTCATGGTTTGAATCCTGATTCAATTCATGATTCATGATTCGATTAATGATTTATGATTCATGATTCAATTCATGATTCATGATTCATGATTCAATTCATGATTCATGATTCATTATTCAATTCATGATTCATGATTCATGATTCATGATTCATGATTTGATTCATGATTCATGATTCATGATTCGATTCATGATTTATGATTCAAATTATGATTCATGATTCAATTCATGATTCATGATTCGATTCATGATTCTTGATTCATGATTCTTGATTCGATTCATGATTCATAATTCATGATTCAATTCATGATTCATGATTCATGATACAATTTATGATTCATGATTCATGATTCAATTCATGATTCATGATTCATGATACAATTTATGATTCATGATTCATGATTCAATTCATGATTCATGATTTAATTCATGATTCAATTTATGATTCATGATTCATGATTCGATTCATGATTCATGATTCATGATTGAATTCATGATTCATGATTCATGATTCATAATTCAATTCATGATTCATGATTCAGTTCATGATTCATAATTCATGATTCATGATTCAGTTCATGATTCATTATTCAATTCATGGTTTGAATCCTGATTCAATTCATGATTCATGATTCGATTAATGATTCATAATTCATGATTCAATTCATGATTCACGATTCATGATTCAATTCATGATTCATGATTCATTATTCAATTCATGATTCATGATTCATGATTTGATTCATGATTCATGATTCATGATTCGATTCATGATTTATGATTCAAATTATGATTCATGATTCAATTCATGATTCATGATTCAATTCATGATTCATGATTCGATTCATGATTCTTGATTCATGATTCTTGATTCGATTCATGATTCATAATTAATGATTCAATTCATGATTCATGATTCATGATTGAATTCATGATTCATGATTGAATTCATGATTCATGATTCATGATTCAATTCATAATTCATGAGTCGATTCATGATTCATGATTCATGATTCAATTCAAGAATCATGATTCATGATTCAATTCATGATTCCTGATTCATGATTCAAGTCATGTTTCATGATTAAATTCATGATTCAATTCATGATTCATGATTCATGATTCAATTTATGATTCATGATTTATGATTCATGATTCATGATTCTATTCATGACTCATGATTTATGTTTCAATTCATGATTCAATTCATGATTCATGATTCATGATTCAATTCATAATTTATAATTCATGATTCTTGATTCAATTCATGATTCGTTTTTCATGATTCAATTCATGATTAATGATTCATGATTCATGATTGAATTCATGATTCATGATTCATGATTCGATTCATGATTCATGATTCAATTCATGATTCATGATTCAATTCATGATTCATGATTCATGATTCAAGTTATGATTCATGTTTCAATTCATGATTCAATTCATGATTCATGATTCATGATTCATGATTCAATTAATGATTCATGATTCATGATTCATGATTCAATTCATGATTCATGATTCATGATTAAATTCATGATTCATGATTCGATTCATGATTCTTGATTCATGATTCATGATTCGATTCATGATTCATGTTTCAATTCATGATTCAATTCATGATTCATGATTCATGATTCAATTAATGATTCATGATTCATGATTCAATATATGATTCATGATTCAAATCATGATTCATAATTCGATTCATGATTCTTGATTCATGATTCATGATTCGATTCATGATTCATGATTCGATTCATGATTCATGATTCATGATTGAATTCATGATTCATGATTAATGATTCATAATTCAATTCATGATTCATGATTCAGTTCATGATTCATAATTCATGATTCATGATTCAGTTCATGATTCATTATTCAATTCATGATTCGAATCCTGATTCAATTCATGATTCAATTCATGATTCATGATTCATGATTCAATTCATAATTTATAATTCATGATTCATGATTCAATTCATGATTCGTTTTTCATGATTCAATTCATGATTAATGATTCATGATTCATGATTGAATTCATGATTCATGATTCATGATTCGATTCATGATTCATAATTCAATTCATGATTCATGATTCAATTCATGATTCATGATTCATGATTCAAGTTATGATTCATGTTTCAATTCATGATTCAATTCATGATTCATGATTCATGATTCAATTCATGATTCATGATTCAAGTGATGATTCATTTTTCAATTCATGATTCAATTCATGATTCATGATTCAATTAATGATTCATGATTCATGATTCATGATTCAATTAATGATTCATGATTCATGATTCATGATTCAATTCATGATTTATGATTCATGATTCAATTCATGATTCATGATTCGATTCATGATTCTTGATTCATGATTCATCATTCGATTCATGATTCATGATTCATGATTCAATTCATGATTCATGATTCATGATTCAATTCATGATTCATGATTCATGATTAAATTCATGATTCATGATTCATGATTCAATTCATGATTCATGATTTATGATTCATGATTCTTGATTAAATTCATGATTCATGATTCGATTCATGATTCTTAATTCATGATTCATGATTCGATTCATGATACTTGATTCATGATTGATGATTCGATTCATGATTCATGATTCAAATCATGATTTATGATTCGATTCATGATTCTTGATTCATGATTCATGATTCGATTCATGATTCGATTCATGATTCATGATTCAAATCATGATTTATGATTCAATTCATGATTCTTGATTCATGATTCATGATTCGATTCATGATTCGATTCATGATTCATGATTCATGATTGAATTCATGATTCATGATTCATAATTCAATTCATGATTCATGATTCAGTTCATGATTCATAATTCATGATTCCTGATTCAGTTCATGATTCATTATTCAATTCATGATTCGAATCCTGATTCAATTCATGATTCAATTCATAATTTATAATTCATGATTCATAATTCAATTCATGATTCGTTTTTCATTATTCAATTCATGATTAATGATTCATGATTCATGATTGAATTCATGATTCATGATTCATGATTCGATTCATGATTCATGATTCAATTCATGATTCATGATTCATGATTCAATTCATGATTCATGATTCATGATTCAATTCATGATTCATGATTCATGATTCAAGTTATGATTCATGTTTCAATTCATGATTCAATTCATGATTCATGATTCATGATTCAATTAATGATTCATGATTCATGATTCATGATTCAATTCATGATTTATGATTCATGATTCAATTCATGATTCATGATTCGATTCATGATTCTTGATTCATGATTTATGATTCGATTCATGATTCATGATTCATGATTCAATTCATGATTCATGATTCATAATTCAATTCATGATTCATGATTCATGATTCAATTCATGATTCATGATTCGATTCATGATTCTTGATTGATGATTCATGATTCGATTCATGATTCATAAATCATGATTAAATTCATGATTCATGATTCATAATTCGATTCATGATTCATGATTCAATTCATGACTCATGATTCATGATTCAATTCATGATTCATGATTCATGATTCATGATTCAATTCATGATTCATGATTCGGTTCATGATTCATGATTCAATTCATGATTCGAATCCTGATTCAATTCATGATTCATGATTCGATTTATGATTCATGATTCATGATTCTATTCATGATTCATGATTCATGATTCATGATTCAATTTATGATTCATGATTTATGATTCAATTCATGATTCATGATTCATGATTCGATTCATGATTCATGATTCATGATTCAATTAATGATTCGTGATTCATGATTCATGATTCATGATTCGATTCATGATTCATGATTCATGATTCAATTCATGATTCATGATTCAATTCATGATTCATGATTCAATTCATGATTCATGATTCATGATTCAATTCATGATTCAATTCATGATTCATGATTCATGATTCAATTCATGATTCATGATTCATGATTCATGATTCAAGTTATGATTCATGATTCATGATTCAATTCATGATTCAATTCATGATTCAATTCATGATTCATGATTCATGATTCAATTCATGATTCAATTCATGATTCATGATTCATGATTCATGATTCAATTCATGATTTATGATTCATGATTCGATTCATGATTCATGATTCATGATTCAATTCATGATTCATGATTCATGATTCAATTCATGATTCATGATTCATGATTCAAATCATGATTCATGATTCGATTCATGATTCTTGATTCATGATTCATGATTCAATTCATGATTCATAAATCATGATTGAATTCATGATTCATGATTAATGATTTGATTCATGATTCATGATTCAATTCATGATTCATGATTCAATTCATGATTCATGATTCATGATTCATGATTGAATTCATGATTCATGATTCATGATTCGGTTCATGATTCATGATTCAATTCATGATTCGAATCCTGATTCAATTCATGATTCATGATTCGATTTATGATTCATGATTCATGATTCTATTCATGATTCATGATTCATGATTCATGATTCAATTTATGATTCATGATTTATGATTCAATTCATGATTCATGATTCATGATTCGATTCATGATTCAATTAATGATTCGTGATTCATGATTCATGATTCGATTTATGATTCATGATTCATGATTCTATTCATGATTCATGATTCATGATTCATGATTCAATTTATGATTCATGATTTATGATTCAATTCATGATTCATGATTCATGATTCAATTCATGATTCATGATTCAATTCATGATTCATGATTCAATTCATGATTCAATTCATGATTCATGATTCATGATTCAATTCATGATTCATGATTCGATTCATGATTCTTAATTCATGATTCATGATTTGATTCATGATTCATGATTCATGATTCAATTCATAATTCATGATTCATGATTCGATTCATGATACATGATTCAATTCATGATTCATGATTCAAATAATGATTTGATTTATGATTCATGATTCAATTCATGATTCATGATTCATGATACAATTCATGATTCATGATTCATGATTGAATTCATGATTGAATTCATGATTCATGATTGAATTCATAATTGAATTCATGATTCATGATTCAATTCATGATTCATGATTTATGATTCAATTCATGATTTGAATTATGATTCGTGATTCATGTTTCAATTCATGATTCATGATTCATGATTCATGATTCGATTCATGATTCATGATTCAATTCATGATTCATGATTCATGATTCAATTCATGATTCATGATTCATGATTCATGATTCAATTAATGATTCATGATTCATGATTCATGATTCAATTAATGATTCATGATTCATGATTCAATTAATGATTCATTATTCATGATTCATGATTCAATTAATGATTCATGATTCATGAATTCATGATTCATGATTTAATTCATGATTTATGATTCATGATTCATGATTCGATTCATGATTCTTGATTCATGATTCAATGATTCGATTCATGATTCATGATTCAATTCATGATTTATGATTCATGATTCATGATTCAATTCATGTTTCATGAGTCATGATTCTTAATTCATGATTCATGATTCGATTCATGATTCTTGATTCATGATTCATGATTCGATTCATGATTCATGATTCATGATTCATGATTCAATTCATGAGTTCATGATTCATGATTCGATTCATGATTCATGATTGAATTCATGATTCATGATTCATGATTCAATTCATGATTTGATTTATGATTCATGATTCAATTCATGATTCATGATTCATGATTCAATTCATGATTCATGATTCATGATTCAATTCATGATTCATGATTGAATTCATGATTCATGATTGAATTCATGATTGAATTCATGATTCATGATTCAATTTATGATTCATGATTCATGTTTCAATTCATGATTTGATGCATGATTCATGATTTGTGATTCATGTTTCAATTCATGATTAATGATTCATGATTCGATTCATGATTCATGATTTAATTCATGATTCATGATTCAAATCATGATTCATGATTCAATTCATGATTAATGATTCATGATTCATGATTCATGATTCAATTCATGATTCATGATTCATAATTCGATTCATGATTCATGATTGAATTCATGATTCATGATTCATGATTCAATTCATGATTTGATTTATGATTCATGATTCAATTCATGATTCATGATTCAATTCATGATTCATGATTCATGATTGAATTCATGATTCATGATTGAATTCATGATTGAATTCATGATTCATGATTCAATTTATGATTCATGATTCATGGTTCAATTCATGATTTGATGCATGATTCATGATTCGTGATTCATGTTTCAATTCATGATTCATGATTCATGATTCGATTCATGATTCATGATTTAATTCATGATTCATGATTCAAATCATGATTCATGATTCAATTCATGATTAATGATTCATGATTCATGATTGAATTCATGATTCATGATTCGATTCATGATTTATGATTCAATTCATGATTCATAATTCAAATCATGATTCATGATTCAATTCATGATTCATGATTCAATTCATGATTCATGATTCGATTTATGATTCATGATTCATGATTCAATTCATGATTCATGATTCAATTCATGATTCGAATCCTGATTCAATTCATGATTCGAATCCTGATTCAATTCATGATTCGAATCCTGATTCAATTCATGATTCATGATTCAATTTATGATTCATGATTCAATTCATGATTCATGATTCAATTCATGATTCATGATTCATGATTCGATTCATGATTAATGATTCATGATTCATGATATAATTCATGATTCATTATTTATGATTTGATTCATGATTCATGATTCAATTCATGATTCATGATTCAATTCATGATTCATGATTCATGATTCAAGTCATGATTCATGATTCATGATTCAATTAATGATTCATGATTCAATTAATGATTCATGATTCATTTCATGATTCGATTCATGATTCTTGATTCATGATTCAATTCATGATTCATGATTCATGATTCAATTCGTGATTTATGATTCATGATTCAATTCATGATTCATGATTAAAATCATGATTCATGATTCGATTCATGATTCTTGATTCATGATTCATGATTCGATTCATGATTCATGATTGAATTCATGATTCATGATTCATGATTCATGATTCGATTCATGATTCATGATTAATGATTCATGATTCTTGATTCAATACATGATTCATGATTCAATTCATGATTCATAATTCATGATTGATGATTCAATTCATGATTCATGATTCATGATTCGATTCATGATTCATGATTTAATTCATGATTCATGATTCAAATCATGATTCATGATTCAATTCATGATTAATGATTCATGATTCATGATTCAATTCATGATTCATGATTCATGATTCGATTCATGAGTCATGATTAATGATTCATGATTCTTGATTCAATACATGATTCATGATTCAATTCATGATTCATAATTCATGATTCATGATTCAATTCATGATTCATGATTCATGATTCGATTCATGATTCATGATTTAATTCATGATTCATGATTCAAATCATGATTCATGATTCAATTCATGATTAATGATTCATGATTCATGATTCAATTCATGATTCATGATTCATGATTCGATTCATGATTCATGATTCAATTCATGATTCATAATTCAAATCATGATTCATGATTCAATTCATGATTCATGATACAATTCATGATTCATGATTCGATTTATGATTCATGATTCATGATTCAATTCATGATTCATGATTCAATTCATGATTCGAATCCTGATTCAATTCATGATTCGAATCTTGATTCAATTCATGATTCGAATCCTGATTCAATTCATGATTCGAATCCTGATTCAATTCATGATTCATGATTCAATTTATGATTCATGATTCAATTCATGATTCATGATTCAATTCATGATTCATGATTCAATTCATGATTCATGATTCAAATCATGATTTGATTTATGATTCATGATTCAATTCATGATTCATGATTCATGATACAATTCATGATTCATGATTCATGATTCAATTCATGATTGAATTCATGATTCATGATTGAATTCATAATTGAATTCATGATTCATGATTCAATTCATGATTCATGATTTATGATTCAATTCATGATTTGATTCATGATTCGTGATTCATGTTTCAATTCATGATTCATGATTCATGATTCATGATTCGATTCATGATTCATGATTCAATTCATGATTCATGATTCATGATTCAATTCATGATTCATGATTCATGATTCATGATTCAATTAATGATTCATGATTCATGATTCATGATTCAATTAATGATTCATGATTCATGATTCATGATTCAATTAATGATTCATGATTCATGATTCATGATTCAATTAATGATTCATGATTCATGATTCATGATTCATGATTTAATTCATGATTTATGATTCATGATTCAATTCATGATTCATGATTCGATTCATGATTCTTGATTCATGATTCATGATTCGATTCATGATTCATGATTCAATTCATGATTTATGATTCATGATTCATGATTCATGATTCAATTCATGTTTCATGAGTCATGATTCTTAATTCATGATTCATGATTCGATTCATGATTCTTGATTCATGATTCATGATTCGATTCATGATTCATGATTCATGATTCATGATTCATGATTCAATTCATGATTCATGATTCATGATTCGATTCATGATTCATGATTGAATTCATGATTCATGATTCATGATTCAATTCATGATTTGATTTATGATTCATGATTCAATTCATGATTCAATTCATGATTCATGATTCATGATTCAATTCATGATTCATGATTGAATTCATGATTCATGATTGAATTCATGATTGAATTCATGATTCATGATTCAATTTATGATTCATGATTCATGGTTCAATTCATGATTTGATGCATGATTCATGATTCGTGATTCATGTTTCAATTCATGATTAATGATTCATGATTCGATTCATGATTCATGATTTAATTCATGATTCATGATTCAAATCATGATTCATGATTCAATTCATGATTAATGATTCATGATTCATGATTCATGATTCAATTCATGATTCATGATTCATAATTCGATTCATGATTCATGATTGAATTCATGATTCATGATTCATGATTCAATTCATGATTTGATTTATGATTCATGATTCAATTCATGATTCATGATTCATGATTGAATTCATGATTCATGATTGAATTCATGATTCATGATTGAATTCATGATTGAATTCATGATTCATGATTCAATTTATGATTCATGATTCATGGTTCAATTCATGATTTGATGCATGATTCATGATTCGTGATTCATGTTTCAATTCATGATTCATGATTCATGATTCGATTCATGATTCATGATTTAATTCATGATTCATGATTCAAATCATGATTCATGATTCAATTCATGATTAATGATTCATGATTCATGATTGAATTCATGATTCATGATTCATGATTCGATTCATGATTCATGATTCAATTCATGATTCATAATTCAAATCATGATTCATGATTCAATTCATGATTCATGATTCAATTCATGATTCATGATTCGATTTATGATTCATGATTCATGATTCAATTCATGATTCATGATTCAATTCATGATTCGAATCCTGATTCAATTCATGATTCGAATCCTGATTCAATTCATGATTCGAATCCTGATTCAATTCATGATTCATGATTCAATTTATGATTCATGATTCAATTCATGATTCATGATTCATGATTCAATTCATGATTCATGATTCATGATTCGATTCATGATTAATGATTCATGATTCATGATATAATTCATGATTCATTATTTATGATTGATCATGAGTCATGATTCAATTCTTGATTCATGATTCAATTCATGATTCATGATTCATGATTCAAGTCATGATTCATGATTAATGATTCAATTAATGATTCATGATTCCATGATTCATGATACAATTAATGATTCATGATTCAATTAATGATTCATGATTCATTTCATGATTCGATTCATGATTCTTGATTCATTGATTCAATTCATGATTCATGATTCATGATTCAATTCGTGATTTATGATTCATGATTCAATTCATGATTCATGATTAAAATCATGATTCATGATTCGATTCATGATTCTTGATTCATGATTCATGATTCGATTCATGATTCATGATTGAATTCATGATTCATGATTCATGATTCATGATTCGATTCATGATTCATGATTCAATTCATGATTCATGATTCATGATTCAATTCATGAGTCATGATTAATGATTCATGATTCTTGATTCAATACATGATTCATGATTCAATTCATGATTCATAATTCATGATTGAAAAATGATTCAATTCATGATTCATGATTCGATTCATGATTCATGATTTAATTCATGATTCATGATTCAAATCATGATTCATGATTCAATTCATGATTAATGATTCATGATTCATGATTCAATTCATGATTCATGATTCATGATTCGATTCATGATTCATGATTCAATATATGATTCATAATTCAAATCATGATTCATGATTCAATTCATGATTCATGATTCAATTCATGATTCATGATTCGATTTATGATTCATGATTCATGACTCAATTCATGATCATGATTCAATTCATGATTCGAATCCTGATTCAATTCATGATTCGAATCTGATTCAATTCATGATTCGAATCCTGATTCAATTCATGATTCATGATTCAATTTATGATTCATGATTCAATTCATGATTCATGATTCAATTCATGATTCATGATTCATGATTCGATTCATGATTAATGATTCATGATTCATGATTTGATTCATGATTCATGATTCAATTCATGATTCATGATTCAATTCATGATTCATGATTCTTGATTCAAGTCATGATTCATGATTCATGATTCAATTAATGATTCATGATTCATGATTCATGATACAATTAATGATTCATGATTCAATTAATGATTCATGATTCATTTCATGATTCATGATTCAATTCATGATTCATGATTCATGATTCAATTCGTGATTTATGATTCATGATTCCAATTCATGATTCATGAATCAAATCATGATTCATGATTCGATTCATGATTCTTGATTCATGATTCATGATTCGATTCATGATTCATGATTGAATTCATGATTCATGATTCATGATTCAGGATTCGATTCATGATTCATGATTCAATTCATGATTCATGATTCATGATTCAATTCATGAGTCATGATTAATGATTCATGATTCTTGATTCAATACATGATTCATGATTCAATTCATGATTCATAATTCATGCTTCAATTCATGATTCATGATACAATTTATGATTCATGATTCAATTCATGATTCATGATTCAATTCATGATTCAATTTATGATTCATGATTCATGATTCGATCATGATTCATGATTCATGATTGAATTCATGATTCATGATTCATGATTCATAATTCAATTCATGATTCATGATTCAGTTCATGATTCATAATTCATGATTCATGATTCAGTTCATGATTCATTATTCAATTCATGGTTTGAATCCTGATTCAATTCATGATTCATGATTCGATTAATGATTCATGATTCATGATTCAATTCATGATTCACGATTCATGATTCAATTCATGATTCATGATTCATTATTCAATTCATGATTCATGATTTGATTCATGATTCATGATTCATGATTCGATTCATGATTTATGATTCAAATTATGATTCATGATTCAATTCATGATTCATGATTCGATTCATGATTCTTGATCATGATTCTTGATTCGATTCATGATTCATAATTAATGATTCAATTCATGATTCATGATTCATGATTGAATTCATGATTCATGATTGAATTCATGATTCATGATTCCTGATTCAATTCAAGAATCATGATTCATGATTCAATTCATGATTCCTGATTCATGATTCAAGTCATGTTTCATGATTCAATTCATGATTCATGATTCATGATTCAATTTAATGATTCATGATTTATGATTCATGATTCATGATTCTATTCATGACTCATGATTTATGTTTCAATTCATGATTCAATTCATGATTCATGATTCATGATTCAATTCATAAATATAATTCATGATTCTTGATTCAATTCATGATTCGTTTTTCATGATTCAATTCATGATTAATGATTCATGATTCATGATTGAATTCATGATTCATGATTCATGATTCGATTCATGATTCATGATTCAATTCATGATTCATGATTCAATTCATGATTCATGATTCATGATTCAAGTTATGATTCATGTTTCAATTCATGATTCAATTCATGATTCATGATTCATGATTCAATTAATGATTCATGATTCATGATTCATGATTCAATTCATGATTCATGATTCATGATTAAATTCATGATTCATGATTCGATTCATGATTCTTGATTCATGATTCATGATTCGATTCATGATTCATGTTTCAATCATGATTCAATTCATGATTCATGATTCATGATTCAATTAATGATTCATGATCATGATTCATGATTCATGATTCATGATTTGGTTCATGATTCTTGATTCATGATTCGATTCATGATTCATGTTTCAATTCATGATTCATGATTCATGATTCAATTCATGATTCATGATTCAAATCATGATTCATAATTCGATTCATGATTCTTGATTCATGATTCATGATTCGATTCATGATTCGATTCATGATTCATGATTCATGATTGAATTCATGATTCATGATTATGATTCATAATTCAATTCATGATTCATGATTCAGTTCATGATTCATAATTCATGATTCATGATTCAGTTCATGATTCATTATTCCAATTCATGATTCGAATCCTGATTCAATTCATGATTCAATTCATGATTCATGATTCAATTCATAATTTATAATTCATGATTCATGATTCAATTCATGATTCGTTTTTCATGATTCAATTCATGATTAATGATTCATGATTCATGATTGAATTCATGATTCATGATTCATGATTCGATTCATGATTCATAATTCAATTCATGATTCATGATTCAATTCATGATTCATGATTCATGATTCAATTCATGATTCATGATTCGTTCATGATTCTTGATTCATGATTCATCCATTCGATTCATGATCATGATTCATGATTCAATTCATGATTCATGATTCATGATTCAATTCATGATTCATGATTAAATTCATGATTCATGATTCGATTCATGATTCTTGATTCATGCTTCATGATTCGATTCATGATTCATAAATCATGATTGAATTCATGATTCATGTTTCCGATTCATGATTCATGATTCAATTCATGATTCATGATTCATGATTTAATTCATGATTCATGATTCATGATTCATTCATGATTCATGATTTATGATTCATGATTCTTGATTCATGATTTATGATTCGATTCATGATTCATGATTCATGATTGAATCATGATTCATGATTCATGATTCGGTTCATGATTCATGATTCAATTCATGATTCATGATTCAATTCATGATTCGAATCCTGATTCAATTCATGATTCATGATTTCGATTTATGATTCATGATTCATGATTCTATTCATGATTCATGATTCATGATTCATATTCAATTCATGATTCATGATTCATGATTCATGATTCATGATTCAATTCATGATTCATGATTCATGATTCTTAATTCATGATTCATGATTCATGATTCATGATTCAATTCATGATTTATGATTCGATTCATGATTCTTAATTCATGATTCATGATTCGATTCATGATTCTTGATTCATGATTTAAGATATGATTCATGATTCATGATTCATGATTCAATTTATAATTCATGATTCATGATTCGATTCATGATTCATGATTCAATTCATGATTCATGATTCAATTCATGATTCATGATTCATGATAAAATTCATGATTCATGATTCATGATTGAATTCATGATTCATGATTGAATTCATGATTCATGATTGAATTCATGATTCATGATTGAATTCATGATTCATGATTCATGATTGAATTCATGATTCATGATTCATGATTCAATTCATGATTTGATTCATGATTCATGATTCGATTCATGATTCGTGATTCAAGTTTCAATTCATGATTAATGATTCATGATTCATGATTGAATTCATGATTCATGATTCATGATTCATGATTCGATTCATGATTCATGATTCAATTCATGATTCATGATTCAAATCATGATTCATGATTCGATTCATGATTCATGATTCAATTCCTAAATTTATGATTCATGATTCATGATTCAATTCATGTTTCATGAGTCATGATTCTTAATTTATGATTCATGATTCGATTCATGATACTTGATTCATGATTCATGATTCGATTCATGATTCATGATTCAAATCATGATTCATGATTCGATTCATGATTCTTGATTCATGATTCATGATTCGATTCATGATTCGATTCATGATTCATGATTCAAATCATGATTCATGATTCGATTCATGATTCTTGATTCATGATTCATGATTCGATTCATGATTCGATTCATGATTCATGATTCATGATTGAATTCATGATTCATGATTCATAATTCAATTCATGATTCATGATTCAGTTCATGATTCATAATTCATGATTCCTGATTCAGTTCATGATTCATTATTCAATTCATGATTCGAATCCTGATTCAATTCATGATTCAATTCATGATTCATGATTCAATTCATGATTCATGATTCAATTCATAATTTATAATTCATGATTCATAATTCAATTCATGATTCGTTTTTCATTATTCAATTCATGATTAATGATTCATGATTCATGATTGAATTCATGATTCATGATTCATGATTCGATTCATGATTCATGATTCAATTCATGATTCATGATTCATGATTCAATTCATGATTCATGATTCATGATTCAATTCATGATTCATGATTCATGATTCAAGTTATGATTCATGTTTCAATTCATGATTCAATTCATGATTCATGATTCATGATTCAATTCATGATTCATGATTCAAGTGATGATTCATGTTTCAATTCATGATTCAATTCATGATTCATGATTCATGATTCAATTAATGATTCATGATTCATGATTCATGATTCAATTAATGATTCATGATTCATGATTCATGATTCAATTCATGATTTATGATTCATGATTCAATTCATGATTCATGATTCGATTCATGTTTCTTGATTCATGATTCATCATTCGATTCATGATTCATGATTCATGATTCAATTCATGATTCATGATTCATGATTCAATTCATGATTCATGATTCATGATTAAATTCATGATTCATGATTCGATTCATGATTCTTGATTCATGATTCATGATTCGATTCATGATTCATAAATCATGATTGAATTCATGATTCATGATTCATGATTCGATTCATGATTCATGATTCAATTCATGATTCATGATTCATGATTTAATTCATGATTCATGATTCATGATTCAATTCATGATTCATGATTTATGATTCATGATTCTTGATTAAATTCATGATTCATGATTCGATTCATGATTCTTGATTCATGATTTATGATTCGATTCATGATTCATGATTCATGATTGAATTCATGATTCATGATTCATGATTCGGTTCATGATTCATGATTCAATTCATGATTCATGATTCAATTCATGATTCGAATCCTGATTCAATTCATGATTCGATTTATGATTCATGATTCATGATTCTATTCATGATTCATGATTCATGATTCATGATTCAATTTATGATTCATGATTCATGATTTATGATTCAATTCATGATTCATGATTCATGATTCATGATTCATGATTCGATTCATGATTCATGATTCATGATTCAATTCATGATTCATGATTCATGATTCATGATTCAATTCATGATTTATGATTCAATTCATGATTCTTAATTCATGATTCATGATTCGATTCATGATTCTTGATTCATGATTTATGATTTGATTCATGATTCATGATTCAATTCATGATTCATGATTCAAATCATGATTTGATTTATGATTCATGATTCAATTCATGATTCATGATTCATGATAAAATTCATGATTCATGATTCATGATTGAATTCATGATTCATGATTGAATTCATGATTCATGATTGAATTCATGATTCATGATTCATGATTCAATTCATGATTCATGATTCATGATTCAATTCATGATTTGATTCATGATTCATGATTCGATTCATGATTCGTGATTCAAGTTTCAATTCATGATTAATGATTCATGATTCATGATTGAATTCATGATTCATGATTCATGATTCATGATTCGATTCATGATTCATGATTCAATTCATGATTCATGATTCAAATCATGATTCATGATTCGATTCATGATTCATGATTCAATTCCTAAATTTATGATTCATGATTCATGATTCAATTCATGTTTCATGAGTCATGATTCTTAATTCATGATTCATAATTCGATTCATGATACTTGATTCATGATTCATGATTCGATTCATGATTCATGATTCAAATCATGATTCATGATTCGATTCATGATTCTTGATTCATGATTCATGATTTGATTCATGATTCGATTCATGATTCATGATTCAAATCATGATTCATGATTCGATTCATGATTCTTGATTCATGATTCATGATTCGATTCATGATTCGATTCATGATTCATGATTCATGATTCATGATTCAATTCATGATTCATGATTCAGTTCATGATTCATAATTCATGATTCCTGATTCAGTTCATGATTCATTATTCAATTCATGATTCGAATCCTGATTCAATTCATGATTCAATTCATGATTCATGATTCATGATTCAATTCATAATTTATAATTCATGATTCATAATTCAATTCATGATTCGTTTTTCATTATTCAATTCATGATTCATGATTCATGATTCAATTCATGATTCATGATTCATGATTCGATTCATGATTCATGATTCAATTCATGATTCATGATTCATGATTCAATTCATGATTCATGATTCATGATTCAATTCATGATTCATGATTCATGATTCAAGTTATGATTCATGTTTCAATTCATGATTCAATTCATGATTCATGATTCATGATTCAATTAATGATTCATGATTTATGATTCATGATTCAATTAATGATTCATGATTCATGATTCATGATTCAATTCATGATTTATGATTCATGATTCAATTCATGATTCATGATTCGATTCATGATTCTTGATTCATGATTTATGATTCGATTCATGATTCATGATTCATGATTCAATTCATGATTCATGATTCATTATTCAATTCATGATTCATGATTCGATTCATGATTCTTGATTCATGATTCATGATTCGATTCATGATTCATAAATCATGATTGAATTCATGATTCATGATTCATGATTCGATTCATGATTCATGATTCAATTCATGACTCATGATTCATGATTCAAGTTATGATTCATGTTTCAATTCATGATTCAATTCATGATTCATGATTCATGATTCAATTAATGATTCATGATTTATGATTCATGATTCAATTAATGATTCATGATTCATGATTCATGATTCAATTCATGATTTATGATTCATGATTCAATTCATGATTCATGATTCGATTCATGATTCTTGATTCATGATTTATGATTCGATTCATGATTCATGATTAATGATTCAATTCATGATTCATGATTCATTATTCAATTCATGATTCATGATTCGATTCATGATTCTTGATTCATGATTCATGATTCGATTCATGATTCATAAATCATGATTGAATTCATGATTCATGATTCATGATTCGATTCATGATTCATGATTCAATTCATGACTCATGATTCATGATTCAATTCATGATTCATGATTCATGATTCATGATTCAATTCATGATTCATGATTCATGATTCGGTTCATGATTCATGATTCAATTCATGATTCGAATCCTGATTCAATTCATGATTCATGATTCGATTTATGATTCATGATTCATGATTCTATTCATGATTCATGATTCATGATTCATGATTCTATTTATGATTCATGATTTATGATTCAATTCATGATTCATGATTCATGATTCGATTCATGATTCATGATTCATGATTCAATTAATGATTCGTGATTCATGATTCATGATTCATGATTCGATTCATGATTCATGATTCATGATTCAATTCATGATTCATGATTCAATTCATGATTCATGATTCAATTCATGATTCATGATTCATGATTCAATTCATGATTCAATTCATGATTCATGATTCATGATTCAATTCATGATTCATGATTCATGATTCATGATTCAAGTTATGATTCATGATTCATGATTCAATTCATGATTCAATTCATGATTCAATTCATGATTCATGATTCATGATTCAATTCATGATTCATGATTCATGATTCATGATTCAATTCATGATTTATGATTCATGATTCGATTCATGATTCATGATTCATGATTCAATTTATGATTCATGATTCATGATTCAATTCATGATTCATGATTCATGATTCATATCATGATTCATGATTCGATTCATGATTCTTGATTCATGATTCATGATTCGATTCATGATTCATAAATCATGATTGAATTCATGATTCATGATTCATGATTCGATTCATGATTCATGATTCAATTCATGATTCATGATTCATGATTCAATTCATGATTCATGATTCATGATTCAATTCATGATTCATGATTCATGATTCATGATTGAATTCATGATTCATGATTCATGATTCGGTTCATGATTCATGATTCAATTCATGATTCGAATCCTGATTCAATTCATGATTCATGATTCGATTTATGATTCATGATTCATGATTCTATTCATGATTCATGATTCATGATTCATGATTCAATTTATGATTCATGATTTATGATTCAATTCATGATTCATGATTCATGATTCGATTCATGATTCATGATTCATGATTCAATTAATGATTCGTGATTCATGATTCATGATTCATGATTCAATTCATGATTCATGATTCAATTCATGATTCATGATTCAATTCATGATTCATGATTCATGATTCAATGCATGATTCAATTCATGATTCATGATTCATGATTCAATTCATGATTCATGATTCGATTCATGATTCTTAATTCATGATTCATGATTCGATTCATGATTCATGATTCAATTCATAATTCATGATTCATGATTCGATTCATGATTCATGATTCAATTCATGATTCATGATTCAAATCATGATTTGATTTATGATTCATGATTCAATTCATGATTCATGATTCATGATACAATTCATGATTCATGATTCATGATTGAATTCATGATTCAATTCATGATTCATGATTGAATTCATAATTGAATTCATGATTCATGATTCAATTCATGATTCATGATTTATGATTCAATTCATGATTTGATTCATGATTCGTGATTCATGTTTCAATTCATGATTCATGATTCATGATTCATGATTCGATTCATGATTCATGATTCAATTCATGATTCATGATTCATGATTCAATTCATGATTCATGATTCATGATTCATGATTCAATTAATGATTCATGATTCATGATTCATGATTCAATTAATGATTCATGATTCATGATTCAATTAATGATTCATGATTCATGATTCATGATTCAATTAATGATTCATGATTCATGATTCATGATTTAATTCATGATTTATGATTCATGATTCAATTCATGATTCATGATTCGATTCATGATTCTTGATTCATGATTCATGATTTGATTCATGATTCAATTCATGTTTTATGATTCATGATTTATGATTCATGATTCAATTCATGTTTCATGAGTCATGATTCTTAATTCATGATTCATGATTCGATTCATGATTCTTGATTCATGATTCGATTCATGATTCATGATTCATGATTCATGATTCAATTCATGATTCATGATTCATGATTCGATTCATGATTCATGATTGAATTCATGATTCATGATTCATGATTCAATTCATGATTTGATTTATGATTCATGATTCAATTCATGATTCATGATTCATGATTCAATTCTTGATTCATGATTCATGATTGAATTCATGATTCATGATTGAATTCATGATTCATGATTGAATTCATGATTGAATTCATGATTCATGATTCAATTTATGATTCATGATTCATGGTTCAATTCATGATTTGATGCATGATTCATGATTCGTGATTCATGTTTCAATTCATGATTAATGATTCATGATTCATGATTCAATTCATGATTCATGATTCGATTCATGATTCATGATTTAATTCATGATTCATGATTGAATTCATGATTCATGATTCAATTTATGATTCATGATTCATGGTTCAATTCATGATTTGATGCATGATTCATGATTCGTGATTCATGTTTCAATTCATGATTAATGATTCATGATTCATGATTCAATTCATGATTCATGATTCGATTCATGATTCATGATTTAATTCATGATTCATGATTCAAATCATGATTCATGATTCAATTCATGATTAATGATTCATGATTCATGATTGAATTCATGATTCATGATTCATGATTCAAATCATGATTCATGATTCAATTCATGATTAATGATTCATGATTCATGATTGAATTCATGATTCATGATTCATGATTCGATTCATGATTCATGATTCAATTCATGATTCATAATTCAAATCATGATTCATGATTCAATTCATGATTCATGATTCAAATCATGATTCATGATTCAATTCATGATTAATGATTCATGATTCATGATTGAATTCATGATTCATGATTCATGATTCAAATCATGATTCATGATTGAATTCATGATTCATGATTCGATTCATGATTCATGATTCAATTCATGATTCATAATTCAAATCATGATTCATGATTCAATTCATGATTCATGATTCAATTCATGATTCATGATTCATGATTCAATTCATGATTCATGATTCATTTCATGATTCGAATCCTGATTCAATTCATGATTCGAATCCTGATTCAATTCATGATTCGAATCCTGATTCAATTCATGATTCATGATTCAATTTATGATTCATGATTCAATTCATGATTCATGATTCATGATTCAATTCATGATTCATGATTCATGATTCGATTCATGATTAATGATTCATGATTCATGATATAATTCATGATTCATTATTTATGATTTGATTCATGATTCATGATTCAATTCATGATTCATGATTCAATTCATGATTCATGATTCATGATTCAAGTCATGATTCATGATTCATGATTCAATTAATGATTCATGATTCATGATTCATGATACAATTAATGATTCATGATTCAATTAATGATTCATGATTCATTTCATGATTCGATTCATGATTCTTGATTCATGATTCAATTCATGATTCATGATTCATGATTCAATTCGTGATTTATGATTCATGATTCAATTCATGATTCATGATTCAAATCATGATTCATGATTCGATTCATGATTCTTGATTCATGATTCGATTCATGATTCATGATTGAATTCATGATTCATGATTCATGATTCATGATTCGATTCATGATTCATGATTCAATTCATGATTCATGATTCATGATTCAATGCATGAGTCATGATTAATGATTCATGATTCTTGATTCAATACATGATTCATGATTCATTTCATGATTCATAATTCATGATTGATGATTCAATTCATGATTCATGATTCATGATACAATTTATGATTCATGATTCATGATTCAATTCATGATTCAATTCATGATTCATGATTCATGATTCATGATTCAATTCATGATTCATGATTCAATTCATGATTCATGATTCAATTTATTATTCATGATTCATGATTCGATTCATGATTCATGATTCGATTCATGATTCATGATTCATGATTGAATTCATGATTCATGATTCATGATTCATAATTCAATTCATGATTCATGATTCAGTTCATGATTCATAATTCATGATTCATGATTCAGTTCATGATTCATTATTCAATTCATGGTTTGAATCCTGATTCAATTCATGATTCTTGATTCGATTAATGATTCATGATTCATGATTCAATTCATGATTCACGATTCATGATTCAATTCATGATTCATGATTCATTATTCAATTCATGATTCATGATTTGATTCATGATTCATGATTCATGATTCGATTCATGATTTATGATTCAAATTATGATTCATGATTCAATTCATGATTCATGATTCGATTCATGATTCTTGATTCATGATTCTTGATTCGATTCATGATTCATAATTAATGATTCAATTCATGATTCATGATTCATGATTCAATTCATGATTCATGATTGAATTCATGATTCATGATTCATGATTCAATTCATAATTCATGATTCGATTCATGATTCATGATTCATGATTCAATTCAAGAATCATGATTCATGATTCAATTCATGATTCCTGATTCATGATTCAAGTCATGTTTCATGATTAAATTCATGATTCAATTCATGATTCATGATTTATGATTCATGATTTATGATTCATGATTCATGATTCTATTCATGACTCATGATTTATGTTTCAATTCATGATTCAATTCATGATTCATGATTCATGATTCAATTCATAATTTATAATTCATGATTCTTGATTCAATTCATGATTCGTTTTTCATGATTCAATTCATGATTAATGATTCATGATTCATGATTAAATTCATGATTCATGATTCATGATTCGATTCATGATTCATGATTCAATTCATGATTCATGATTCAATTCATGATTCATGATTCATGATTCATGATTCATGATTCATGATTCAAGTTATGATTCATGTTTCAATGCATGATTCAATTCATGATTCATGATTCATGTATTCAATTAATGATTCATGATTCATGATTCATGATTCAATTCATGATTCATGATTCATGATTAAATTCATGATTCATGATTCGATTCATGATTCTTGATTCATGATTCATGATTCGATTCATGATTCATGTTTCAATTCATGATTCAATTCATGATTCATGATTCATGATTCAATTAATGATTCATGATTCATGATTCATGATTCAATTCATGATTCATGATTCATGATTCGGTTCATGATTCTTGATTCATGATTCGATTCATGATTCATGATTCAATTCATGATTCATGATTCAATTCATGATTCATGATTCAAATCATGATTCATAATTCGATTCATGATTCTTGATTCATGATTCATGATTCGATTCATGATTCATGATTCGATTCATGATTCATGATTCATGATTGAATTCATGATTCATGATTAATGATTCATAATTCAATTCATGATTCATGATTCAGTTCATGATTCATAATTCATGTTTCATGATTCAGTTCATGATTCATTATTCAATTCATGATTCGAATCCTGATTCAATCATGATTCAATTCATGATTCATGATTCATGATTCAATTCATAATTTATAATTCATGATTCAATTCATGATTCGTTTTTCATGATTCAATTCATGATTAATGATTCATGATTCATGATTGAATTCATGATTCATGATTCATGATTCGATTCATGATTCATAATTCAATTCATGATTTATGATTCAATTCATGATTCATGATTCATGATTCAAGTTATGATTCATGTTTCAATTCATGATTCAATTCATGATTCATGATTCAATTCATGATTCATGATTCAAGTTATGATTCATGTTTAAATTCATGATTAAATTCATGATTCATGATTCAATTAATGATTCATGATTCATGATTCATGATTCAATTCATGATTTATGATTCATGATTCAATTCATGATTCATGATTCGATTCATGATTCTTGATTCATGATTCATCATTTGATTCATGATTCATGATTCATGATTCAATTCATGATTCATGATTTATGATTCATGATTCAATTCATGATTCATGATTAATGATTAAATTCATGATTCATGATTCGATTCATGATTCTTGATTCATGATTCATGATTCGATTCATGATTCATAAATCATGATTGAATTCATGATTCATGATTCATGATTCGATTCATGATTCATGATTCAATTCATGATTCATGATTCATGATTTAATTCATGATTCATGATTCAATTCATGATTCATGATTTATGATTCATGATTCTTGATTAAATTCATGATTCATGATTCGATTCATGATTCTTGATTCATGATTTATGATTCGATTCATGATTCATGATTCATGATTGAATTCATGATTCATGATTCATGATTCGGTTCATGATTCATGATTCAATTCATGATTCATGATTCAATTCATGATTCGAATCCTGATTCAATTCATGATTCATGATTCGATTTATGATTCATGATTCATGATTCTATTCATGATTCATGATTCATGATTCATGATTCAATTTATGATTCATGATTCATGATTTATGATTCAATTCATGATTCATGATTCATGATTCATGATTTGATTCATGATTCATGATTCATGATTCAATTCATGATTTATGATTCATGATTAATGATTCAATTGATTTATGATTCGATTCATGATTCTTAATTCATGATTCATGATTCGATTCATGATTCTTGATTCATGATTTATGATTTGATTCATGATTCATGATTCATGATTCAATTCATAATTCATGATTCATGACTCGATTCATGATTCATGATTCAATCATGATTCATGATTCAATTCATGATTCATGATTCAAATCATGATTTGATTTATGATTCATGATTCAATTCATGATTCATGATTCATGATAAAATTCATGATTCATGATTCATGATTGAATTCATGATTCATGATTGAATTCATGATTCATTATTGAATTCATGATTCATGATTCATGATTGAATTCATGATTCATGATTCAATTCATGATTTGATTCATGATTCATGATTCGATTCATGATTCGTGATTCAAGTTTCAATTCATGATTAATGATTCATGATTCATGATTGAATTCATGATTCATGATTCATGATTCGATTCATGATTCATGATTCAATTCATGATTCATGATTCAAATCATGATTCATGATTCGATTCATGATTCATGATTCAATTCATGATTTATGATTCATGATTCATGATTCGATTCATGATTCATGATTCAATTCATGATTCATGATTCAAATCATGATTCATGATTCGATTCATGATTCATGATTCAATTCATGATTTATGATTCATGATTCATGATTCAATTCATGTTTCATGAGTCATGATTCTTAATTCATGATTCATGATTCGATTCATGATACTTGATTCATGATTCATGATTTCGATTCATGATTCATGATTTCAAATCATGATTCATGATTCGATTCATGATTCTTGATTCATGATTCATGATTCGATTCATGATTCGATTCATGATTCATGATTCAAATCATGATTCATGATTCGATTCATGATTCTTGATTCATGATTCATGATTCGATTCATGATTCGATTCATGATTCATGATTCATGATTGATTTCATGATTCATGATTCATAATTCAATTCATGATTCATGATTCAGTTCATGATTCATAATTCATGATTCCTGATTCAGTTCATGATTCATTATTCAATTCATGATTCGAATCCTGATTCAATTCATGATTCAATTCATGATTCATGATTCAATTCCTAATTTATAATTCATGATTCATTAATTCAATTCATGATTCGTTTTTCATGATTCAATTCATGATTAATGATTCAGGATTCGATTTCATGATTCATGATTCAATTCATGATTCATGATTCATGATTCAATTCATGATTCATGATTCAATTCATGATTCATGATTCAAGTTATGATTCATGTTTCAATTCATGATTCAATTCATGATTCATGATTCATGATTCAATTAATGATTCATGATTCATGATTCAATTAATGATTTATGATTCATGATTCAATTCATGATTCATGATTCGATTCATGATTCTTGATTCATGATTCATGATTCGATTCATGATTCATGATTCATGATTCGATTCATGATTCATGATTCATGATTCAATTCATGATTCATGATTCATGATTCAATTCATGATTCATGATTCATGATTCAATTCATGATTCATGATTCGATTCATGATTCTTTATTCATGATTCATGATTCGATTCATGATTCATAAATCATGATTGAATTCATGATTCATGATTCATGATTCGATTCATGATTCAATTCATGATTCATGATTCATGATTCAATTCATGATTCATGATTCATGATTCATGATTGAATTCATGATTCATGATTCGGTTCATGATTCATGATTCAATTCATGATTCGAATCCTGATTCAATTCATGATTCATGATTCGATTTATGATTCATGATTTATGATTCAATTCATGATTCATGATTCATGATTCGATTCATGATTCATGATTCATGATTTAATTAATGATTCGTGATTCATGATTCATGATTCATGATTCGATTCATGATTCATGATTCATGATTCAATTCATGATTCATGATTCAATTCATGATTCATGATTCAATTCATGATTCATGATTCATGATTCAATTCATGATTCAATTCATGATTCATGATTCATGATTCATGATTCAAGTTATGATTCATGATTCATGATTCAATTCATGATTCAATTCATGATTCAAGATTCATGATTCAATTCATGATTCATGATTCATGATTCAATTAATGATTCATGATTCATGATTCAATTCATGATTTATGATTCATGATTCGATTCATGATTCATGATTCATGATTCAATTCATGATTCATGATTCATGATTCAATTCATGATTCATGATTCATGATTCAATTCATGATTCATGATTCGATTCATGATTCTTGATTCATGATTCATGATTCGATTCATGATTCATAAATCATGATTGAATTCATGATTCATGATTCATGATTCGATTCATGATTCATGATTCAATTCATGATTCATGATTCATGATTCAATTCATGATTCATGATTCAATTCAATTCCCATAGATTGTAAGCTTGCGAGCAGGGCCTTCTCACCTCTTTGTCTGTTTTACCCAGTTTGTTTATTCGTTTATTACATTTGTCCCCATTTGTAAAGCGCGACGGAATATGTTGGCGCTATATAAATAACTGATGATGATGATGTTGATGAATTCATGATTCATGATTCATGATTCGGTTCATGATTCATGATTCAATTCATGATTCATGATTCATGATTCAATTCATGATTCATGATTCATGATTCAATTCATGATTCATGATTCGATTTATGATTCATGATTCATGATTCTATTCATGATTCATGATTCATGATTCATGATTCAATTTATGATTCATGATTTATGATTCAATTCATGATTCATGATTCATGATTCGATTCATGATTCATGATTCATGATTCAATTAATGATTCGTGATTCATGATTCATGATTCATGATTCATGATTCAATTCATGATTCATGATTCAATTCATGATTCATGATTCATGATTCAATTCATGATTCAATTCGTGATTCATGATTCATGATTCAATTCATGATTCATGATTCATGATTCATGATTCAATTCATGATTCATGATTCATGATTCATGATTCAAGTTATGAATCATGATTCATGATTCAATTCATGATTCAATTCATGATTCATGATTCATGATTCAATTCATGATTCAATTCATGATTCATGATTCATGATTCAATTAATGATTCATGATTCATGATTCATGATTCAATTCATGATTCATGTTTCGATTCATGATTCAATTCATGATTCATGATTCGATTCATGATTCATGATTCAATTTATGATTCATGTTTCGATTCATGATTCATGATTCAATTCATGATTCATGATTCATGATTAAATTCATGATTCATGATTCAATTCATGATTCTTGATTCATGATTCATGATTCGATTCATGATTCATGTTTCAATTCATGATTCAATTCATGATTCATGATCCATGATCCATGATTCAATTAATGATTCATGATTCATGATTCATGATTCATGATTCAATTCATGATTCATGATTCATGATTCATGATTCATTTCATGATTCATGATTCGATTCATGATTCATGATTCATGATTCAATTCATGATTCATGATTCAATTCATGATTCATGATTCAAATCATGATTCATGATTCGATTCATGATTCTTGATTCATGATTCATGATTCGATTCATGATTCATGATTCATGATTCAATTCATGATTCATGATTCAATTCATGATTCATGATTCATGATTCAATTCATGATTCATGATTCCTGATTCAAGTTATGATTCATGTTTCAATTCATGATTCAATTAATGATTCATGATTCATGATTCAATTCATGATTTATGATTCATGATTTAATTCATGATTCATAATTCAATTCATGATTCATGATTCATGATTCAATTCATGATTCATGATTCATGATTCAATTCATGATTTATGATTCATGATTCGATTCATGATTCATGATTCATGATTCAATTTATGATTCATGATTCATGATTCAATTCATGATTCATGATTCATGATTCATATCATGATTCATGATTCGATTCATGATTCTTGATTCATGATTCATGATTCGATTCATGATTCATAAATCATGATTGAATTCATGATTCATGATCCATGATTCGATTCATGATTCATGATTCAATTCATGATTCATGATTCATGATTCAATTCATGATTCATGATTCATGATTCAATTCATGATTCATGATTCATGATTCATGATTGAATTCATGATTCATGATTCATGATTCGGTTCATGATTCATGATTCAATTCATGATTCGAATCCTGATTCAATTCATGATTCATGATTCGATTTATGATTCATGATTCATGATTCTATTCATGATTCATGATTCATGATTCATGATTCAATTTATGATTCATGATTTATGATTCAATTCATGATTCATGATTCATGATTCGATTCATGATTCATGATTCATGATTCAATTAATGATTCGTGATTCATGATTCATGATTCATGATTCAATTCATGATTCATGATTCAATTCATGATTCATGATTCAATTCATGATTCATGATTCATGATTCAATGCATGATTCAATTCATGATTCATGATTCATGATTCAATTCATGATTCATGATTCGATTCATGATTCTTAATTCATGATTCATGATTCGATTCATGATTCATGATTCAATTCATAATTCATGATTCATGATTCGATTCATGATTCATGATTCAATTCATGATTCATGATTCAAATCATGATTTGATTTATGATTCATGATTCAATTCATGATTCATGATTCATGATACAATTCATGATTCATGATTCATGATTGAATTCATGATTGAATTCATGATTCATGATTGAATTCATAATTGAATTCATGATTCATGATTCAATTCATGATTCATGATTTATGATTCAATTCATGATTTGATTCATGATTCGTGATTCATGTTTCAATTCATGATTCATGATTCATGATTCATGATTCGATTCATGATTCATGATTCAATTCATGATTCATGATTCATGATTCAATTCATGATTCATGATTCATGATTCATGATTCAATTAATGATTCATGATTCATGATTCATGATTCAATTAATGATTCATGATTCATGATTCAATTAATGATTCATGATTCATGATTCATGATTCAATTAATGATTCATGATTCATGATTCATGATTTAATTCATGATTTATGATTCATGATTCAATTCATGATTCATGATTCGATTCATGATTCTTGATTCATGATTCATGATTTGATTCATGATTCAATTCATGTTTTATGATTCATGATTTATGATTCATGATTCAATTCATGTTTCATGAGTCATGATTCTTAATTCATGATTCATGATTCGATTCATGATTCTTGATTCATGATTCGATTCATGATTCATGATTCATGATTCATGATTCAATTCATGATTCATGATTCATGATTCGATTCATGATTCATGATTGAATTCATGATTCATGATTCATGATTCAATTCATGATTTGATTTATGATTCATGATTCAATTCATGATTCATGATTCATGATTCAATTCTTGATTCATGATTCATGATTGAATTCATGATTCATGATTGAATTCATGATTCATGATTGAATTCATGATTGAATTCATGATTCATGATTCAATTTATGATTCATGATTCATGGTTCAATTCATGATTTGATGCATGATTCATGATTCGTGATTCATGTTTCAATTCATGATTAATGATTCATGATTCATGATTCAATTCATGATTCATGATTCGATTCATGATTCATGATTTAATTCATGATTCATGATTGAATTCATGATTCATGATTCAATTTATGATTCATGATTCATGGTTCAATTCATGATTTGATGCATGATTCATGATTCGTGATTCATGTTTCAATTCATGATTAATGATTCATGATTCATGATTCAATTCATGATTCATGATTCGATTCATGATTCATGATTTAATTCATGATTCATTATTCAAATCATGATTCATGATTCAATTCATGATTAATGATTCATGATTCATGATTGAATTCATGATTCATGATTCATGATTCAAATCATGATTCATGATTCAATTCATGATTAATGATTCATGATTCATGATTGAATTCATGATTCATGATTCGATTCATGATTCATGATTCAATTCATGATTCATAATTCAAATCATGATTCATGATTCAATTCATGATTCATGATTCAAATCATGATTCATGATTGAATTCATGATTAATGATTCATGATTCATGATTGAATTCATGATTCATGATTCATGATTCAAATCATGATTCATGATTGAATTCATGATTCATGATTCGATTCATGATTCATGATTCAATTCATGATTCATAATTCAAATCATGATTCATGATTCAATTCATGATTCATGATTCAATTCATGATTCATGATTCATGATTCAATTCATGATTCATGATTCAATTCATGATTCGAATCCTGATTCAATTCATGATTCGAATCCTGATTCAATTCATGATTCGAATCCTGATTCAATTCATGATTCATGATTCAATTTATGATTCATGATTCAATTCATGATTCATGATTCATGATTCAATTCATGATTCATGATTCATGATTCGATTCATGATTAATGATTCATGATTCATGATATAATTCATGATTCATTATTTATGATTTGATTCATGATTCATGATTCAATTCATGATTCATGATTCAATTCATGATTCATGATTCATGATTCAAGTCATGATTCATGATTCATGATTCAATTAATGATTCATGATTCATGATTCATGATACAATTAATGATTCATGATTCAATTAATGATTCATGATTCATTTCATGATTCGATTCATGATTCTTGATTCATGATTCAATTCATGATTCATGATTCATGATTCAATTCGTGATTTATGATTCATGATTCAATTCATGATTCATGATTCAAATCATGATTCATGATTCGATTCATGATTCTTGATTCATGATTCGATTCATGATTCATGATTGAATTCATGATTCATGATTCATGATTCATGATTCGATTCATGATTCATGATTCAATTCATGATTCATGATTCATGATTCAATGCATGAGTCATGATTAATGATTCATGATTCTTGATTCAATACATGATTCATGATTCATTTCATGATTCATAATTCATGATTGATGATTCAATTCATGATTCATGATTCATGATACAATTTATGATTCATGATTCATGATTCAATTCATGATTCAATTCATGATTCATGATTCATGATTCATGATTCAATTCATGATTCATGATTCAATTCATGATTCATGATTCAATTTATTATTCATGATTCATGATTCGATTCATGATTCATGATTCGATTCATGATTCATGATTCATGATTGAATTCATGATTCATGATTCATGATTCATAATTCAATTCATGATTCATGATTCAGTTCATGATTCATAATTCATGATTCATGATTCAGTTCATGATTCATTATTCAATTCATGGTTTGAATCCTGATTCAATTCATGATTCTTGATTCGATTAATGATTCATGATTCATGATTCAATTCATGATTCACGATTCATGATTCAATTCATGATTCATGATTCATTATTCAATTCATGATTCATGATTTGATTCATGATTCATGATTCATGATTCGATTCATGATTTATGATTCAAATTATGATTCATGATTCAATTCATGATTCATGATTCGATTCATGATTCTTGATTCATGATTCTTGATTCGATTCATGATTCATAATTAATGATTCAATTCATGATTCATGATTCATGATTGAATTCATGATTCATGATTGAATTCATGATTCATGATTCATGATTCAATTCATAATTCATGATTCGATTCATGATTCATGATTCATGATTCAATTCAAGAATCATGATTCATGATTCAATTCATGATTCCTGATTCATGATTCAAGTCATGTTTCATGATTAAATTCATGATTCAATTCATGATTCATGATTTATGATTCATGATTTATGATTCATGATTCATGATTCTATTCATGACTCATGATTTATGTTTCAATTCATGATTCAATTCATGATTCATGATTCATGATTCAATTCATAATTTATAATTCATGATTCTTGATTCAATTCATGATTCGTTTTTCATGATTAAATTCATGATTAATGATTCATGATTCATGATTAAATTCATGATTCATGATTCATGATTCGATTCATGATTCATGATTCAATTCATGATTCATGATTCAATTCATGATTCATGATTCATGATTCATGATTCATGATTCATGATTCAAGTTATGATTCATGTTTCAATGCATGATTCAATTCATGATTCATGATTCATGATTCAATTAATGATTCATGATTCATGATTCATGATTCAATTCATGATTCATGATTCATGATTAAATTCATGATTCATGATTCGATTCATGATTCTTGATTCATGATTCATGATTCGATTCATGATTCATGTTTCAATTCATGATTCAATTCATGATTCATGATTCATGATTCAATTAATGATTCATGATTCATGATTCATGATTCAATTCATGATTCATGATTCATGATTCGGTTCATGATTCTTGATTCATGATTCGATTCATGATTCATGATTCAATTCATGATTCATGATTCAATTCATGATTCATGATTCAAATCATGATTCATAATTCGATTCATGATTCTTGATTCATGATTCATGATTCGATTCATGATTCATGATTCGATTCATGATTCATGATTCATGATTGAATTCATGATTCATGATTAATGATTCATAATTCAATTCATGATTCATGATTCAGTTCATGATTCATAATTCATGTTTCATGATTCAGTTCATGATTCATTATTCAATTCATGATTCGAATCCTGATTCAATTCATGATTCAATTCATGATTCATGATTCATGATTCAATTCATAATTTATAATTCATGATTCAATTCATGATTCGTTTTTCATGATTCAATTCATGATTAATGATTCATGATTCATGATTGAATTCATGATTCATGATTCATGATTCGATTCATGATTCATAATTCAATTCATGATTTATGATTCAATTCATGATTCATGATTCATGATTCAAGTTATGATTCATGTTTCAATTCATGATTCAATTCATGATTCATGATTCAATTCATGATTCATGATTCAAGTTATGATTCATGTTTAAATTCATGATTAAATTCATGATTCATGATTCAATTAATGATTCATGATTCATGATTCATGATTCAATTCATGATTTATGATTCATGATTCAATTCATGATTCATGATTCGATTCATGATTCTTGATTCATGATTCATCATTTGATTCATGATTCATGATTCATGATTCAATTCATGATTCATGATTTATGATTCATGATTCAATTCATGATTCATGATTCATGATTAAATTCATGATTCATGATTCGATTCATGATTCTTGATTCATGATTCATGATTCGATTCATGATTCATAAATCATGATTGAATTCATGATTCATGATTCATGATTCGATTCATGATTCATGATTCAATTCATGATTCATGATTCATGATTTAATTCATGATTCATGATTCAATTCATGATTCATGATTTATGATTCATGATTCTTGATTAAATTCATGATTCATGATTCGATTCATGATTCTTGATTCATGATTTATGATTCGATTCATGATTCATGATTCATGATTGAATTCATGATTCATGATTCATGATTCGGTTCATGATTCATGATTCAATTCATGATTCATGATTCAATTCATGATTCGAATCCTGATTCAATTCATGATTCATGATTCGATTTATGATTCATGATTCATGATTCTATTCATGATTCATGATTCATGATTCATGATTCAATTTATGATTCATGATTCATGATTTATGATTCAATTCATGATTCATGATTCATGATTCATGATTTGATTCATGATTCATGATTCATGATTCAATTCATGATTTATGATTCATGATTAATGATTCAATTCATGATTTATGATTCGATTCATGATTCTTAATTCATGATTCATGATTCGATTCATGATTCTTGATTCATGATTTATGATTTGATTCATGATTCATGATTCATGATTCAATTCATAATTCATGATTCATGACTCGATTCATGATTCATGATTCAATTCATGATTCATGATTCAATTCATGATTCATGATTCAAATCATGATTTGATTTATGATTCATGATTCAATTCATGATTCATGATTCATGATAAAATTCATGATTCATGATTCATGATTGAATTCATGATTCATGATTGAATTCATGATTCATTATTGAATTCATGATTCATGATTCATGATTGAATTCATGATTCATGATTCATGATTCAATTCATGATTTGATTCATGATTCATGATTCGATTCATGATTCGTGATTCAAGTTTCAATTCATGATTAATGATTCATGATTCATGATTGAATTCATGATTCATGATTCATGATTCGATTCATGATTCATGATTCAATTCATGATTCATGATTCAAATCATGATTCATGATTCGATTCATGATTCATGATTCAATTCATGATTTATGATTCATGATTCATGATTCGATTCATGATTCATGATTCAATTCATGATTCATGATTCAAATCATGATTCATGATTCGATTCATGATTCATGATTCAATTCATGATTTATGATTCATGATTCATGATTCAATTCATGTTTCATGAGTCATGATTCTTAATTCATGATTCATGATTCGATTCATGATACTTGATTCATGATTCATGATTCGATTCATGATTCATGATTCAAATCATGATTCATGATTCGATTCATGATTCTTGATTCATGATTCATGATTCGATTCATGATTCGATTCATGATTCATGATTCAAATCATGATTCATGATTCGATTCATGATTCTTGATTCATGATTCATGATTCGATTCATGATTCGATTCATGATTCATGATTCATGATTGATTTCATGATTCATGATTCATAATTCAATTCATGATTCATGATTCAGTTCATGATTCATAATTCATGATTCCTGATTCAGTTCATGATTCATTATTCAATTCATGATTCGAATCCTGATTCAATTCATGATTCAATTCATGATTCATGATTCAATTCCTAATTTATAATTCATGATTCATAATTCAATTCATGATTCGTTTTTCATGATTCAATTCATGATTAATGATTCATGATTCGATTCATGATTCATGATTCAATTCATGATTCATGATTCATGATTCAATTCATGATTCATGATTCAATTCATGATTCATGATTCAAGTTATGATTCATGTTTCAATTCATGATTCAATTCATGATTCATGATTCATGATTCAATTAATGATTCATGATTCATGATTCATGATTCAATTAATGATTTATGATTCATGATTCAATTCATGATTCATGATTCGATTCATGATTCTTGATTCATGATTCATGATTCGATTCATGATTCATGATTCATGATTCGATTCATGATTCATGATTCATGATTCAATTCATGATTCATGATTCATGATTCAATTCATGATTCATGATTCATGATTCAATTCATGATTCATGATTCGATTCATGATTCTTTATTCATGATTCATGATTCGATTCATGATTCATAAATCATGATTGAATTCATGATTCATGATTCATGATTCGATTCATGATTCAATTCATGATTCATGATTCATGATTCAATTCATGATTCATGATTCATGATTCATGATTGAATTCATGATTCATGATTCATGATTCGGTTCATGATTCATGATTCAATTCATGATTCGAATCCTGATTCAATTCATGATTCATGATTCGATTTATGATTCATGATTTATGATTCAATTCATGATTCATGATTCATGATTCGATTCATGATTCATGATTCATGATTTAATTAATGATTCGTGATTCATGATTCATGATTCATGATTCGATTCATGATTCATGATTCATGATTCAATTCATGATTCATGATTCAATTCATGATTCATGATTCAATTCATGATTCATGATTCATGATTCAATTCATGATTCAATTCATGATTCATGATTCATGATTCATGATTCAAGTTATGATTCATGATTCATGATTCAATTCATGATTCAATTCATGATTCAAGATTCATGATTCAATTCATGATTCATGATTCATGATTCAATTAATGATTCATGATTCATGATTCAATTCATGATTTATGATTCATGATTCGATTCATGATTCATGATTCATGATTCAATTCATGATTCATGATTCATGATTCAATTCATGATTCATGATTCATGATTCAATTCATGATTCATGATTCGATTCATGATTCTTGATTCATGATTCATGATTCGATTCATGATTCATAAATCATGATTGAATTCATGATTCATGATTCATGATTCGATTCATGATTCATGATTCAATTCATGATTCATGATTCATGATTCAATTCATGATTCATGATTCAATTCAATTCCCATAGATTGTAAGCTTGCGAGCAGGGCCTTCTCACCTCTTTGTCTGTTTTACCCAGTTTGTTTATTAGTTTATTACATTTGTCCCCATTTGTAAAGCGCGACGGAATATGTTGGCGCTATATAAATAACTGATGATGATGATGTTGATGAATTCATGATTCATGATTCATGATTCGGTTCATGATTCATGATTCAATTCATGATTCATGATTCATGATTCAATTCATGATTCATGATTCATGATTCAATTCATGATTCATGATTCGATTTATGATTCATGATTCATGATTCTATTCATGATTCATGATTCATGATTCATGATTCAATTTATGATTCATGATTTATGATTCAATTCATGATTCATGATTCATGATTCGATTCATGATTCATGATTCATGATTCAATTAATGATTCGTGATTCATGATTCATGATTCATGATTCATGATTCAATTCATGATTCATGATTCAATTCATGATTCATGATTCATGATTCAATTCATGATTCAATTCATGATTCATGATTCATGATTCAATTCATGATTCATGATTCATGATTCATGATTCAATTCATGATTCATGATTCATGATTCATGATTCAAGTTATGAATCATGATTCATGATTCAATTCATGATTCAATTCATGATTCATGATTCATGATTCAATTCATGATTCAATTCATGATTCATGATTCATGATTCAATTAATGATTCATGATTCATGATTCATGATTCAATTCATGATTCATGTTTCGATTCATGATTCAATTCATGATTCATGATTCGATTCATGATTCATGATTCAATTTATGATTCATGTTTCGATTCATGATTCATGATTCAATTCATGATTCATGATTCATGATTAAATTCATGATTCATGATTCAATTCATGATTCTTGATTCATGATTCATGATTCGATTCATGATTCATGTTTCAATTCATGATTCAATTCATGATTCATGATCCATGATCCATGATTCAATTAATGATTCATGATTCATGATTCATGATTCATGATTCAATTCATGATTCATGATTCATGATTCATGATTCATTTCATGATTCATGATTCGATTCATGATTCATGATTCATGATTCAATTCATGATTCATGATTCAATTCATGATTCATGATTCAAATCATGATTCATGATTCGATTCATGATTCTTGATTCATGATTCATGATTCGATTCATGATTCATGATTCATGATTCAATTCATGATTCATGATTCAATTCATGATTCATGATTCATGATTCAATTCATGATTCATGATTCATGATTCAAGTTATGATTCATGTTTCAATTCATGATTCAATTAATGATTCATGATTCATGATTCAATTCATGATTTATGATTCATGATTTAATTCATGATTCATAATTCGATTCATGATTCATGATTCATGATTCAATTCATGATTCATGATTCATGATTAAATTCATGATTCATGATTCGATTCATGATTTTTGATTCATGATTTATGATTCGATTCATGATTCATGTTTCAATTCATGGTTCAATTCATGATTCATGATTCAATTCATGATTCATGATTCATGATTCATGATTCAATTCATGATTCATGATTCATGATTCATGATTCATGATTCATTTCATGATTCATGATTCGATTAATGATTCTTGATTCATGATTCATGATTCAATTCATGATTCATGATTCAATTCATGATTCATGATTCAATTAATGATTCATGATTCAAATCATGATTCATGATTCGATTCATAATTCTTGATTCATGATTCATGAATCAAGAAATGATTCATGATTCATGATTAAATTCATGATTCATGATTCGATTCATGATTCTTGATTCATGATTCATGATTCGATTCATGATTCATAAATCATGATTGAATTCATGATTCATGATTCATGATTCGATTCATGATTCATGATTCGATTCATGATTCATGATTCAATTCATGATTCATGATTCATGATTTAATTCATGATTCATGATTCAATTCATGATTCATGATTTATGATTCATGATTCTTGATTAAATTCATGATTC
This sequence comes from Mixophyes fleayi, assembly GCF_038048845.1. Taxonomy (NCBI): domain Eukaryota; kingdom Metazoa; phylum Chordata; class Amphibia; order Anura; family Limnodynastidae; genus Mixophyes; species Mixophyes fleayi. The sequence continues at coordinate 84,756 of NW_027446295.1, read as the reverse complement.
ATGATTTATGATTCATGATTCTTGATTCATGATTTATGATTCGATTCATAATTCATTATTCATGATTGAATTCATGATTCATGATTCATGATTCGGTTCATGATTCATGATTCAATTCATGATTCATGATTCAATTCATGATTCGAATCCTGATTCAATTCATGATTCATGTTTCGATTTATGATTCATGATTCATGATACTATTCATGATTTATGATTCATGATTCATGATTCAATTTATGATTCATGATTCATGATTTATGATTCAATTCATGATTCATGATTCATGATTCATGATTCATGATTCGATTCATGATTCATGATTCATGATTCAATTCATGATTCATGATTCATGATTCATGATTCAATTCATGATTTATGATTCGATTCATGATTCTTAATTCATGATTCATGATTCGATTCATGATTCTTGATTCATGATTTATGATTTGATTCATGATTCATGATTCATGATTCAATTCATAATTCATGATTCATGATTCGATTCATGATTCATGATTCAATTCATGATTCATGATTCAATTCATGATTCATGATTCAATTCATGATTCATGATTCAAATCATGATTTGATTTATGATTCATGATTCAATTCATGATTCATGATTCATGATAAAATTCATGATTCATGATTCATGATTGAATTCATGATTCATGATTGAATTCATGATTCATGATTGAATTCATGATTCATGATTCATGATTGAATTCATGATTCATGATTCATGATTCAATTCATGATTTGATTCATGATTCATGATTCGATTCATGATTCGTGATTCAAGTTTCAATTCATGATTAATGATTCATGATTCATGATTGAATTCATGATTCATGATTCATGATTCATGATTCATGATTCGATTCATGATTCATGATTCGATTCATGATTCATGATTCAATTCATGATTCATGATTCAAATCATGATTCATGATTCGATTCATGATTCATGATTCAATTCATGATTTATGATTTATGATTCATGATTCAATTCATGTTTCATGAGTCATGATTCTTAATTCATGATTCATGATTCGATTCATGATTCATGATTCAAATCATGATTCATGATTCGATTCATGATTCTTGATCCATGATTCATGATTCGATTCATGATTCATGATTCATGATTGAATTCATGATTCATGATTCATAATTCAATTCATGATTCATGATTCAGTTCATGATTCATAATTCATGATTCCTGATTCAGTTCATGATTCATTATTCAATTCATGATTCGAATCCTGATTCAATTCATTATTCAATTCATGATTCATGATTCATGATTCAATTCATAATTTATAATTCATGATTCATAATTCAATTCATGATTCGTTTTTCATGATTCAATTCATGATTAATGATTCATGATTCATGATTGAATTCATGATTCATGATTCATGATTCGATTCATGATTCATGATTCAATTCATGATTCATGATTCATGATTCAATTCATGATTTATGATTCATGATTCAATTCATGATTCATGATTCATGATTAAAGTTATGATTCATGTTTCAATTCATGATTCAATTCATGATTCATGATTTATGATTCAATTAATGATTCATGATTCATGATTCATGATTCAATTAATGATTCATGATTCATGATTCATGATTCAATTCATGATATATGATTCATGATTCAATTCATGATTCATGATTCGATTCATGATTCTTGATTCATGATTCATGATTCGATTCATGATTCATGATTCATGATTCAATTCATGATTCATGATTCAATTCATGATTCATGATTCATGATTCAATTCATGATTCATGATTCGATTAATGATTCTTGATTCATGATTCGATTCATGATTCATAAATCATAATTGAATTCATGATTCATGATTCATGATTCGATTCATGATTCATGATTCAATTCATGATTCATGATTCATGATTGAATTCATGATTCATGATTCATGATTCGGTTCATGATTCATGATTCAATTCATGATTCGAATCCTGATTCAATTCATGATTCATGATTCGATTTATGATTCATGATTCATGATTCTATTCATGATTCATGATTCATGATTCATGATTCAATTTATGATTCATGATTTATGATTCAATTCATGATTCATGATTCATGATTCGATTCATGATTCATGATTCATGATTCATGATTCGATTCATGATTCATGTTTCAATTCATGATTCAATTCATGATTCATGATTCATGATTCAATTCATGATTCATGATTCATGTTTCAATTCATGATTCAATTCATGATTCATGATTCATGATTCAATTCATGATTCATGATTCAAATCATGATTCATGATTCGATTCATGATTCTTGATTCATGATTCATGATTCGATTCATGATTCATGATTCATGATTCAATTCATGATTCATGATTCAATTCATGATTCATGATTCATGATTCAATTCATGATTCATGATTCATGATTCATGATTTAAGTTATGATTCATGTTTCAATTCATGATTCAATTCATGATTCATGATTCATGATTCAATTCATGATTCAGGAATTATGATTCAATTCATGATTCATGATTCGATTCATGATTCTTGATTCATGATTCATGATTCGATTCATGATTCATAAATCATAATTGAATTCATGATTCATGATTCATGATTCGATTCATGATTCATGATTCAATTCATGATTCATGATTCATGATTGAATTCATGATTCATGATTCATGATTCGGTTCATGATTCATGATTCAATTCATGATTCGAATCCTGATTCAATTCATGATTCATGATTCGATTTATGATTCATGATTCATGATTCTATTCATGATTCATGATTCATGATTCATGATTCAATTTATGATTCATGATTTATGATTCAATTCATGATTCATGATTCATGATTTGATTCATGATTCATGATTCATGATTCGATTCATGATTCATGTTTCAATTCATGATTCAATTCATGATTCATGATTCATGATTCAATTAATGATTCATGATTCATGATTCATGATTCAATTCATGATTCATGATTCATGATTCATTTTATGATTCATGATTCGATTCATGATTCTTGATTCATGATTCATGATTCGATTCATGATTCATGATTCACGATTCAATTCATGATTCATGATTCATGATTCAATTCATGATTCATGATTCAAATCATGATTCATGATTCGATTCATGATTCTTGATTCATGATTCATGATTCGATTCATGATTCATGATTCAATTCATGATTCATGATTCAATTCATGATTCATGATTCATGATTCAATTCATGATTCATGATTCATGATTCATGATTTAAGTTATGATTCATGTTTCAATTCATGATTCAAATCATGATTCATGATTCAATTAATGATTCATGATTCATGATTCAATTCATGATTTATGATTCATGATTTAATTCATGATTCATGATTCGATTCATGATTCATGATTCATGATTCAATTCATGATTCATGATTCATGATTAAATTTATGATTCATGATTCGATTCATGATTCATGATTCAATTCATGATTCATGATTCATGATTCAATTCATGATTTATGATTCATGATTCAATTCATGATTCATGATTCATGATTAAAGTTATGATTCATGTTTCAATTCATGATTCAATTCATGATTCATGATTTATGATTCAATTAATGATTCATGATTCATGATTCAATTAATGATTCATGATTCATGATTCATGATTCAATTCATGATATATGATTCATGATTCAATTCATGATTCATGATTCGATTCATGATTCTTGATTCATGATTCATGATTCGATTCATGATTCATGATTCATGATTCAATTCATGATTCATGATTCAATTCATGATTCATGATTCATGATTCAATTCATGATTCATGATTCGATTAATGATTCTTGATTCATGATTCGATTCATGATTCATAAATCATAAATGAATTCATGATTCATGATTCATGATTCGATTCATGATTCATGATTCAATTCATGATTCATGATTCATGATTGAATTCATGATTCATGATTCATGATTCGGTTCATGATTCATGATTCAATTCATGATTCGAATCCTGATTCAATTCATGATTCATGATTCGATTTATGATTCATGATTCATGATTCTATTCATGATTCATGATTCATGATTCATGATTCAATTTATGATTCATGATTTATGATTCAATTCATGATTCATGATTCGATTCATGATTCATGATTCAATTCATGATTCATGATTCATGATTCAATTCATGATTTATGATTCATGATTCAATTCATGATTCATGATTCATGATTAAAGTTATGATTCATGTTTCAATTCATGATTCAATTCATGATTCATGATTTATGATTTAATTCATGATTCATGATTCGATTCATGATTCATGATTCATGATTCAATTCATGATTCATGATTCATGATTAAATTTATGATTCATGATTCGATTCATGATTCATGATTCAATTCATGATTCATGATTCATGATTCAATTCATGATTTATGATTCATGATTCAATTCATGATTCATGATTCATGATTAAAGTTATGATTCATGTTTCAATTCATGATTCAATTCATGATTCATGATTTATGATTCAATTAATGATTCATGATTCATGATTCATGATTCAATTAATGATTCATGATTCATGATTCATGATTCAATTCATGATATATGATTCATGATTCAATTCATGATTCATGATTCGATTCATGATTCTTGATTCATGATTCATGATTCGATTCATGATTCATGATTCATGATTCAATTCATGATTCATGATTCAATTCATGATTCATGATTCATGATTCAATTCATGATTCATGATTCGATTAATGATTCTTGATTCATGATTCGATTCATGATTCATAAATCATAATTGAATTCATGATTCATGATTCATGATTCGATTCATGATTCATGATTCAATTCATGATTCATGATTCATGATTGAATTCATGATTCATGATTCATGATTCGGTTCATGATTCATGATTCAATTCATGATTCGAATCCTGATTCAATTCATGATTCATGATTCGATTTATGATTCATGATTCATGATTCTATTCATGATTCATGATTCATGATTCATGATTCAATTTATGATTCATGATTTATGATTCAATTCATGATTCATGATTCATGATTCGATTCATGATTCATGATTCATGATTCATGATTCGATTCATGATTCATGTTTCAATTCATGATTCAATTCATGATTCATGATTCATGATTCAATTCATGATTCATGATTCATGATTCATGATTCATGATTCAATTCATGATTCATGATTCATGATTCATGATTCATGATTCATTTCATGATTCATGATTCATGATTCGATTCATGATTCTTGATTCATGATTCATGATTCGATTCATGATTCATGATTCATGATTCAATTCATGATTCATGATTCATGATTCAATTCATGATTCATGATTCAAATCATGATTCATGATTCGATTCATGATTCTTGATTCATGATTCATGATTCGATTCATGATTCATGATTCATGATTCAATTCATGATTCATGATTCAATTCATGATTCATGATTCATGATTCAATTCATGATTCATGATTCATGATTCATGATTTAAGTTATGATTCATGTTTCAATTCATGATTCAATTCATGATTCATGATTCATGATTCAATTCATGATTCAGGAATTATGATTCAATTCATGATTCATGATTCGATTCATGATTCTTGATTCATGATTCATGATTCGATTCATGATTCATAAATCATAATTGAATTCATGATTCATGATTCATGATTCGATTCATGATTCATGATTCAATTCATGATTCATGATTCATGATTGAATTCATGATTCATGATTCATGATTCGGTTCATGATTCATGATTCAATTCATGATTCGAATCCTGATTCAATTCATGATTCATGATTCGATTTATGATTCATGATTCATGATTCTATTCATGATTCATGATTCATGATTCATGATTCAATTTATGATTCATGATTTATGATTCAATTCATGATTCATGATTCATGATTTGATTCATGATTCATGATTCATGATTCGATTCATGATTCATGTTTCAATTCATGATTCAATTCATGATTCATGATTCATGATTCAATTAATGATTCATGATTCATGATTCATGATTCAATTCATGATTCATGATTCATGATTCATTTTATGATTCATGATTCGATTCATGATTCTTGATTCATGATTCATGATTCGATTCATGATTCATGATTCACGATTCAATTCATGATTCATGATTCATGATTCAATTCATGATTCATGATTCAAATCATGATTCATGATTCGATTCATGATTCTTGATTCATGATTCATGATTCGATTCATGATTCATGATTCAATTCATGATTCATGATTCAATTCATGATTCATGATTCATGATTCAATTCATGATTCATGATTCATGATTCATGATTTAAGTTATGATTCATGTTTCAATTCATGATTCAAATCATGATTCATGATTCAATTAATGATTCATGATTCATGATTCAATTCATGATTTATGATTCATGATTTAATTCATGATTCATGATTCGATTCATGATTCATGATTCATGATTCAATTCATGATTCATGATTCATGATTAAATTTATGATTCATGATTCGATTCATGATTTTTGATTCATGATTCGATTCATGATTCATGTTTCAATTCATGATTCAATTCATGATTCATGATTCATGATTCCATTATTGATTCATGATTCATGATTCATGATTCAATTCATGATTCATGATTCATGATTCATGATTCATGATTCATTTCATGATTCATGATTCGATTAATGATTCTTGATTCATGATTCATGATTCAATTCATGATTCATGATTCATGATTCAATTCATGATTCATGATTCATGATTCAATTCATGATTCATGATTCAAATCATGATTCATGATTCGATTCATGATTCTTGATTCATGATTCATGATTCGATTCATGATTCATGATTCGATTCATGATTCATGTTTCAATTCATGATTCAATTCATGATTCATGATTCATGATTCAATTAATGATTCATGATTCATGATTCATGATTCAATTCATGATTCATGATTCATGATTCATTTCATGATTCATGATTCGATTAATGATTCTTGATTCATGATTCATGATTCAATTCATGATTCATGATTCATGATTCAATTCATGATTCATGATTCATGATTCAATTCATGATTCATGATTCAAATCATGATTCATGATTCGATTCATGATTCTTGATTCATGATTCATGATTCGATTCATGATTCATGATTCGATTCATGATTCATGATTCATTAATTGAATTCATGATTCATGATTAATGATTCATAATTCAATTCATGATTCATTAATTGAATTCATGATTCATGATTAATGATTCATAATTCAATTCATGATTCATGATTCAGTTCATGATTCATAATTCATGATTCATGATTCAGTTCATGATTCATTATTCAATTCATGATTCGAATCCTGATTCAATTCATGATTCAATTCATGATTCATGATTCATGATTCAATTCATAATTTATAATTCATGATTCATGATTCAATTCATGATTCGTTTTTCATGATTCAATTCATGATTAATGATTCATGAATTATGATTGAATTCATGATTCATGATTTATGATTCGATTCATGATTCATGATTCAATTCATGATTCATGATTCATGATTCAATTCATGATTCATGATTCAAGTTATGATTCATGTTTCAATTCATGATTCAATTCATGATTCATGATTCATGATTCAATTCATGATTCATGATTCATGATTCATGATTCAATTAATGATTCATGATTCATGATTCATGATTTAATTCATGATTCATGATTCATGATTCATGATTCAATTAATGATTCATGATTCATGATTCATGATTCAATTCATGATTCATGATTCATGATTCAATTCATGATTCATGATTCGATTCATGATTCTTGATTCATGATTCATGATTCGATTCATGATTCATAAATCATGATTCATGATTCGATTCATGATTCATAAATCATGATTGAATTCATGATTCATGATTCATGATTCGATTCATGATTCATGATTCAATTAATGATTCATGATTCATGATTCAATTCATGATTCATGATTCATGATTTAATTCATGATTCATGATTCATGATTCGGTTCATGATTCATGATTCAATTCATGATTCATGATTCAATTCATGATTCGAATCCTGATTCAATTCATGATTCATGATTCGATTTATGATTCATGATTCATGTTTCTATTCATGATTCATGATTCATGATTCATGATTCAATTAATGATTCATGATTCATGATTCGATTCATGATTCATGATTCAATTCATGATTCATGATTCAATTCATGATTCATGATTCATGATTCAATTCATGATTCAATTCATGATTCATGATTCATGATTTAATTCATGATTCATGATTCATGATTCAATTCTGATTCATGATTCATGATTCAAGTTATGATTCATGTTTCAATTCATGATTCAATTCATGATTCATGATTCATGATTCAATTAATGATTCATGATTCATGATTCAATTCATGATTTATGATTAATGATTCAATTCATGATTCATGATTCGATTCATGATTCATGATTCATGATTCAATTCATGATTCATGATTCATGATTAAATTCATGATTCATGATTCATGATTCAATTCATGATTTATGATTCATGATTCAAATCATGATTCATGATTCATGATTAAATTCATGATTCATGATTCATGATTCGATTCATGATTCTTGATTCATGATTCATGATTCGATTCATGATTCATGATTCATGATTCAATTCATGATTCATGATTCATGATTCAATTCATGATTCATGATTCATGATTCATGATTCAAGTTATGATTCATGTTTTAATTCATGATTCAAATCATGATTCATGATTCATGATTCAATTAATGATTCATGATTCATGATTCATGATTCAATTCATGATTTATGACTCATGATTTAATTCATGATTCATGATTCGATTCATGATTCATGATTCATGATTCAATTCATGATTCATGATTCATGATTAAATTCATGATTTATGATTCGATTCATGATTTTTGATTCATGATTCGATTCATGGTTCATGTTTCAATTCATGATTCAATTCATGATTCATGATTCATGATTCAATTAATGATTCATGATTCATGATTCATGATTCATGATTCAATTCATGATTCATGATTCATGATTCATGATTCATTTCATGATTCATGATTTGATTAATGATTCTTGATTCATGATTCAATTCATGATTCATGATTCATGATTCAATTCATGATTCATGATTCATGATTCAATTCATGTTTCATGATTCAAATCATGATTCATGATTCGATTCATGATTCTTGATTCATGATTCATGATTCGATTCATGATTCATGATTCGATTCATGATTCATGATTCATGATTCAATTCATGATTCATGATTCAATTCATGATTCATGATTCAATTCATGATTCATGATTCATGATTCAATTCATGATTCAATTCATGATTCATGATTCAATTCATGATTCATGATTCAATTCATGATTCATGATTCAAGTTATGATTCATGTTTCAATTCATGATTCAATTCATGATTCATGATTCATGATTCAATTAATGATTCATGATTCATGATTCAATTCATGATTTATGATTCATGATTCAATTCATGATTCATGATTCGATTCATGATTCATGATTCATGATTCAATTCATGATTCATGATTCATTATTAAATTCATGATTCATGAATTATGATTCAATTCATGATTTATGATTCATGATTCAAATCATGATTCATGATTCGATTCATGATTCTTGATTCATGATTCATGATTCGATTCATGATTCATGATTCAATTCATGATTCATGATTCAATTCATGATTCATGATTCATGATTCAATTCATGATTCATGATTCATGATTCATGATTCAAGTTATGATTCATGTTTCAATTCATGATTCAAATCATGTTTGATGATTCATGATTCAATTAATGATTCATGATTCATGATTCAATTCATGATTTATGATTCATGATTTAATTCATGATTCATGATTCAATTCATGATTCATGATTCATGATTCAATTCATGATTCATGATTCATGATTCAATTCATGATTCATAATTCGATTCATGATTTTTGATTCATGATTCATGATTCGATTCATGATTCATGTTTCAATTCATGATTCAATTCATGATTCATGATTCAATTAATGATTCATGATTCATGATTCATGATTCATGATTCAATTCATGATTCATGATTCATGATTCATGATTCATTTCATGATTCATGATTCGATTAATGATTCTTGATTCATGATTCAATTCATAATTCATGATTCATGATTCAATCCATGATTCATGATTCAAATCATGATTCATGATTCGATTCATGATTCTTGATTCATGATTCATGATTCAATTCATGATTCATGATTCGATTCATGATTCATGATTCATTAATTGAATTCATGATTCATGATTAATGATTCATAATTCAATTCATGATTCCTGATTCAGTTCATGATTCATAATTCATGATTCATGATTCAGTTCATGATTCATTATTCAATTCATGATTCGAATCTTGATTCAATTCATGATTCAATTCATGATTCATGATTCATGATTCAATTCATAATTTATAATTCATGATTCATGATTCAATTCATGATTCGTTTTTCATGATTCAATTCATGATTAATGATTCATGATTCATGATTGAATTCATGATTCATGATTCATGATTCGATTCATGATTCATGATTCAATTCATGATTCATGATTCATGATTCAAGTTATGATTCATGTTTCAATTCATGATTCAATTCATGATTCATGACTCAATTCATGATTCATGATTCATGATTCATGATTCAATTAATGATTCATGATAGATTGTAAGCTTGCGAGCAGGGCCTTCTCACCTCTTTGTCTGTTTTACCCAGTTTGTTTATTAGTTTATTACGTTTGTCCCCAATTGTAAAGCGCTACGGAATATGTTGGCGCTATATAAATAAATGATGATGATGATGATGATGATTCATGATTCATGATTCAATTCATGATTTATGATTCATGATTCAATTCATGATTCATGATTCGATTCAGCAGGGCCTTCTCACCTCTTTGTCTGTTTTACCCAGTTTGTTTATTAGTTTATTACGTTTGTCCCCAATTGTAAAGCGCTACGGAATATGTTGGCGCTATATAAATAAATGATAATGATGATGATGATGATTCATGATTCATGATTCAATTCATGATTTATGATTCATGATTCAATTCATGATTCATGATTCGATTCATGATTCTTGATTCATGATTCATGATTCGATTCATGATTCATGATTCAATTCATGATTCATGATTCATGATTCATGATTCAATTCATGATTCATGATTAAATTCATGATTTATGATTCGATTCATGATTTTTGATTCATGATTCATGATTCGATTCATGGTTCATGTTTCAATTCATGATTCAATTCATGATTCATGATTCATGATTCAATTAATGATTCATGATTCATGATTTTGTCCCATAGATTGTAAGCTTGCGAGCAGGGCCTTCTCACCTCTTTGTCTGTTTTACCCAGTTTGTTTATTAGTTTATTACGTTTGTCCCCAATTGTAAAGCGCTACGGAATATGTTGGCGCTATATAAATAAATGATGATGATGATGATGATGATGATTCATGATTCATGATTCAATTCATGATTTATGATTCATGATTCAATTCATGATTCATGATTCGATTCATGATTCTTGATTCATGATTCATGATTCGATTCATGATTCATGATTCAATTCATGATTCATGATTAAATTCATGATTTATGATTCGATTCATGATTTTTGATTCATGATTCATGATTCGATTCATGGTTCATGTTTCAATTCATGATTCAATTCATGATTCATGATTCGTGATTCAATTAATTATTCATGATTCATGATTCATGATTCATGATTCAATTCATGATTCATGATTCATGATTCAATTCATGATTCATGATTCATGATTCAATTCATGTTTCATGATTCAAATCATGATTCATGATTCGATTCATGATTCTTGATTCATGATTCATGATTCGATTCATGATTCATGATTCGATTCATGATTCATGATTCATGATTCAATTCATGATTCATGATTCAATTCATGATTCATGATTCAATTCATGATTCATGATTCATGATTCAATTCATGATTCAATTCATGATTCATGATTCAATTCATGATTCATGATTCATGATTCAAGTTATGATTCATGTTTCAATTCATGATTCAATTCATGATTCATGATTCATGATTCAATTCATGATTCATGATTCAATTCATGATTTATGATTCATGATTCAATTCATGATTCATGATTCGATTCATGATTCATGATTCATGATTCAATTCATGATTCATGATTCATGATTAAATTCATGATTCATGAATTATGATTCAATTCATGATTTATGATTCATGATTCAAATCATGATTCATGATTCGATTCATGATTCTTGATTCATGATTCATGATTCGATTCATGATTCATGATTCAATCATGATTCATGATTCAATTCATGATTCATGATTCATGATTCAATTCATGATTCATGATTCATGATTCATGATTCAAGTTATGATTCATGTTTCAATTCATGATTCAAATCATGTTTGATGATTCATGATTCAATTAATGATTCATGATCATGATTCAATTCATGATTTATGATTCATGATTTAATTCATGATTCATGATTCAATTCATGATTCATGATTCATGATTCAATTCATGATTCATGATTCATGATTCAATTCATGATTCATAATTCGATTCATGATTTTTGATTCATGATTCATGATTCGATTCATGATTCATGTTTCAATTCATGATTCAATTCATGATTCATGATTCAATTAATGATTCATGATTCATGATTCATGATTCAATTCATGATTCATGATTCATGATTCATGATTCATTTCATGATTCATGATTCGATTAATGATTCTTGATTCATGATTCAATCATAATTCATGATTCATGATTCAATTCATGATTCATGATTCAAATCATGATTCATGATTCGATCATGATCTTGATTCATGATTCATGATTCGATTCATGATTCATGATTCGATTCATGATTCATGATTCATAAATTGAATTCATGATTCATGATTAATGATTCATAATTCAATTCATGATTCCTGATTCAGTTCATGATTCATAATTCATGATTCATGATTCAGTTCATGATTCATTATTCAATTCATGATTCGAATCTTGATTCAATTCATGATTCAATTCATGATTCATGATTCATGATTCAATTCATAATTTATAATTCATGATTCATGATTCAATTCATGATTCATTTTTCATGATTCAATTCATGATTAATGATTCATGATTCATGATTGAATTCATGATTCATGATTCGATTCATGATTCATGATTCAATTCATGATTCATGATTCATGATTCAAGTTATGATTCATGTTTCAATTCATGATTCAATTCATGATTCATGACTCAATTCATGATTCATGATTCATGATTCATGATTCAATTAATGATTCATGATTCATGATTCATGATTCAATCATGATTTATGATTCATGATTCAATTCATGATTCATGATTCGATTCATGATTCTTGATTCATGATTCATGATTCGATTCATGATTCATGATTCAATTCATGATTCATGATTCATGATTCATGATTCATGATTCATGATTCATGATTCAATTCATGATTCATGATTCATGATTAAATTCATGATTCATGATTCGATTCATGATTCTTGATTCATGATTCATGATTCGATTCATGTTTCATAAATCATGATTGAATTCATGATCATGATTCATGATTCGATTCATGATTCATGATTCAATTCATGATTCATGATTCATGATTCAATTCATGATTCATGATTCATGATTCATGATTCAAGTTATGATTCATGTTTCAATTCATGATTCAATTCATGATTCATGATTCATGATTTAATTCATGATTCATGATTCGATTCATGATTCATGATTCATGATTCAATTCATGATTCATGATTAATTCATGATTCATGATTCGATTCATGATTCTTGATTCATGATTCATGATTCGATTCATGATTCATGTTTCAATTCATGATTCAATTCATGATTCATGATTCATGATTCAATTAATGATTCATGATTCATGATTCATGATTCATGATTCAATTCATGATTCATGATTCATGATTCATTTTATGATTCATGATTCGATTAATGATTCTTGATTCATGATTCATGATTCGATTCATGATTCATGATTCATGATTCAATTCATGATTCATGATTCATGATTCAATTCATGATTCATGATTCAAATCATGATTCATGATTCGATTCATGATTCTTGATTCATGATTCATGATTCGAATTATGATTCATGATTCAACTCATGATTCATGATTCATTAATTGAATTCATGATTCATGATTAATGATTCATAATTTAATTCATGATTCATGATTCAGTTCATGATTCATAATTCATGATTCATGAATCGAATCATGAATCATGAATTTAATCATGAATCATGAATCATGAATTGAATCATGAATCATGAATCATGAATTGAATCATGAATCATGAATCATGATTCGAATCATGAATCATGAATCAAGAATCATGAATCGAATCATGAATCATGAATTGAATCATGAATCATAAATCATGAATTGAATCATGAATCATGAATCATGAATCATGAATCATTAATTGAATCATGAATCATGAATCATGAATTGAATCATGAATCATGAATCATGAATTGAATCATGAATCATGAATCATGAATTGAATCATGAATCATGAATCGAATCATGAATCATGAATCATGAATCATGAATTCAATCATGAATCATGAATTATAAATTAATAATTGAATCATGAATCATGAATCATGAATTGAATCATGAATTGATCAGGATTCAAATCATGAATTGAATAATGAATCATGAACTGAATCATGAATCATGAATTGAATTATGAATCATGAATCATGAATTCAATCATGAATCATGAATCGAAACATGAATCGAATCATGAATCATGAATCAAGAATCATGAATCGAATCATGAATCATGATTTGAATCATGAATCATGAATCGAATCATGAATCATGAATCAAGAATCATGAATCGAATCATGAATCATGAATTAAGAATCATGACTCATGAAACATGAATTGAATCATGAATCATGAATCATAAATCATGAATTGAATCATGAATCATGAATCATGAATCGAATCATGAATCATGATTTGAATCATGAATCATGAATTGAATCATGAATCATGAATCGAATCATGAATCATGAATCATGAATCATGAATTCAATCATGAATCATGAATCATTAATCATGAATTGAAACATGAATCACGAATCATGAATCGAATCATGAATCATGAATCAAATCATGAATTGAATCATGAATCATGAATCATGAATTCAATCATGAATCATAAATCATGAATTCAATCATGAATCATGAATTCAATCATGAATCATGAATCATGAATTGTAGAATTGTAGAATTGTAGAATTAAGAATCATGAATCGAATTATAAATCATGAATTGAATCATGAATCATGAATCATGAATTGAATCATGAATCATGAATCATTAATCAAATCATGAATCATGAATCATGAATTGAATCATAAATCATGAATCATGAATCATAAATTGAATCATGAATCATGAATCATGATAGAATCATGAATCATGAATCATAAATCGAATCATGAATCATGAATTGAATCAGGATTTGAATCATGAATTTAATTAATGAATCATGAATTGAATCATGAATCATGAACCGAATCATGAATCATGAATCATGAATTCAATCATGAATCATGAATAATGAATCGAATCATAAATCATGAATCAAGAATCATGAATCGAATCATGAATCATGAATCATGAATTTAATCAAGAATCATGAATCATAAATAATGAATCATGATTCAATTCATGATTCATGATTCAATTCATGATTCATGATGCATGATTCAAATCATGATTTGATTTATGATTCATGATTAAATTCATGATTCATGATTGAATTCATGATCATGATTGAATTCATGATTCATGTTTGAATTCATGATTCATGATTCATGATTGTATACATGATTCATGATTCATGATTCAATTCATGATTTGATTCATGATTCATGATTCGATTCATGATTCGTGATTCATGTTTCAATTCATGATTAATGATTCATGATTGACTTCATGATTCATGATCCATGATTCGATTCATGATTCATGATTCAATTCATGATTCATGATTCAAATCATGATTCATGCTTCGATTCATGATTCATGATTCATGATTCAATTCATTTTATGATTCATGATTCATGATTCATGATTCAATTCATGTTTCATAAGTCATGATTCTTAATTCATGATTCATGATTCGATTTATGATTCTTGATTCATGATTCATGATTCGATTCATGATTCATGATTCAAATCATGATTCATGATTCGATTCATGATTCTTGATTCATGATTCATGATTCGATTCATGATTCATGATTCGATTCATGATTCATGATTCATGATTGAATTCATGATTCATGATTCATGATTCATAATTCAATTCATGATTCATGATTCAGTTCATGATTCATAATTCATGATTCCTGATTCAGTTCATGATTCATTATTCAATTCATGATTCGAATCCTGATTCTATTCATGATTCAATTCATGATTCATGATTCATGATTCAATTCATAATTTATAATTCATGATTCATGATTCAATTCATGATTCGTTTTTCATGATTCAATTCATGATTAATGATTCATGATTCATGACTTGAATTCATGATTCATGATTCATCATTCGATTCATGATTCATGATTCAATTCATGATTCATGATTCATGATTCAATTAATGATTCATGATTCATGATTCATGATTCAATTAATGATTCATGATTCATGATTCATGATTTAATTCATGATTTATGATTCATGATTCAATTCATGATTCATGATTCGATTCATGATTCTTGATTCATGATTCATGATTCGATTCATGATTCATGATTCGATTCATGATTCATGATTCATGATTCATGATTCAATTCATGATTCATGATTCATGATTAAATTCATGATTCATGATTCGATTCATGATTCTTGATTCATGATTCATGATTCGATTCATGGTTCATAAATCATGATTGAATTCATGATTCATGATTCATGATTCGATTCATGATTTATGATTCAATTCATGATTCATGATTCATGATTCAATTCATGATTCATGATTCATGATTCATGATTGAATTCATGATTCATGATTCATGATTCGGTTCATGATTCATGATTCAATTCATGATTCATGATTCATTTCATGATTCGAATCCTGATTCAATTCATGATTCATGATTCGATTTATGATTCATGATTCATGATTCTATTCATGATTCATGATTCATGATTCATGATTCAATTTATGATTCATGATTCATAATTTATGATTCAATTCATGATTCATGATTCATGATTCATGATTCGATTCATGATTCATGATTCATGATTCAATTCATGATTCATGATTCATGATTCATGATTCAATTCATGATTTATGATTTGATTCATGATTCTTAATTCATGATTCATGATTCGATTCATGATTCTTGATTCATGATTCATGATTCGATTCATGATTCATGATTCATGATTCAGATCATAATTCATGATTCATGATTCGATTCATGATTCAATTCATGATTCATGATTCAATTCATGATTCATGATTCATGATTCAAATCATGATTTGATTTATGATTCATGATTGAATTCATGATTCATGATTGAATTCATAATTGAATTCATGATTCATGATTCAATTCATGATTCATGATTCAATTCATGATTTGATTCATGATTCATAATTCAATTCATGATTCGTGATTCATGTTTCAATTCATGATTCGTGATTCATGATTCATGATTTAATTCATGATTCATGATTCATGATTCGATTCATGATTCATGATTCAATTCATGATTCATGATTCATGATTCAATTCATGATTTATGATTCATGATTCATGATTCAATTAATGATTCATGATTCATGATTCATGATTCAATTAATAATTCATGATTCATGATTCATGATTCAATTCATGATTTATGATTAATGATTCAATTCATGATTCATGATTCGATTCATGATTCTTGATTCATGATTCATGATTCGATTCATGATTCATGATTCATGATTCAATTCATGATTTATGATTCATGATTCATGATTCAATTCATGTTTCATGAGTCATGATTCTTGATTCATGATTCGATTCATGATTCATGATTCATGATTCAATTCATGATTCATGATTCATGATTCGATTCATGATTCATGATTCAAT
Organism: Mixophyes fleayi; assembly: GCF_038048845.1. Taxonomy (NCBI): domain Eukaryota; kingdom Metazoa; phylum Chordata; class Amphibia; order Anura; family Limnodynastidae; genus Mixophyes; species Mixophyes fleayi. The sequence continues at coordinate 66,198 of NW_027446295.1, read as the reverse complement.
TCATGATTCATGATTCATGATTCAATTCATGATTTGATTTATGATTCATGATTCAATTCATGATTCATGATTCATGATTCAATTCATGATTCATGATTCATGATTCAATTCATGATTCATGATTCAATTCATGATTCATGATTCAATTCATGATTGAATTCATGATTCATAATTCAATTTATGATTCATGATTCATGGTTCAATTCATGATTTAATGCATGATTCATGATTCGTGATTCATGTTTCAATTCATGATTAATGATTCATGATTCATGATTCAATTCATGATTCATGATTCAATCATGATTAATGATTCATGATTCAATTCATGATTCATGATTTAATTCATAATTCATGATTCAAATCATGATTCATGATTCAATTCATGATTAATGATTCATGATTCATGATTGAATTCATGATTCATGATTCATGATTCGATTCATGATTTATGATTCAATTCATGATTCATAATTCAAATCATGATTCATGATTCAATTCATGATTCATGATTCGATATATGATTCATGATTCATGATTCAATTCATGATTCATGATTCATGATTCAATTAATGATTCATGATTCATGATTCAATTCATGATTCATGATTCATGTTTCAATTAATGATTCATGATTCATGATTCAATTAATGATTCATGACTCAATTAATGATTCATGATTCATGATTCATGATTCATTTCATGATTCATGATTCAATACATGATTCTTGATTCATGATTCATGATTCGATTCATGATTCATGATTCATGATTCAATTCATGATTCATGATTCAAATCATGATTCATGATTCGATTCATGATTCAATTCATGATTCTTGATTCATGATTCATGATTTGATTCATGATTCATGATTCGATTCATGATTCATGATTCATGATTCAATTCATGATTCATGATTCAAATCATGATTCATGATTCGATTCATGATTCGATTCATGATTCTTGATTCATGATTCATGATTTGATTCATGATTCATGATTCAATTCATGATTCATGATTCATGATTCATGATTCAATTCATGATTCATGATTCATGATTCGATTCATGATTCATGATTCATGATTCAATTCATGATTCATGATTCAATTCATGATTCATGATTCAATTCATGATTCATGATTCAATTCATGATTCAATTTATGATTCATGATTCATGATTCGATTCATGATTCATGATTCATTATTGAATTCATGATTCATGATTCATGATTCATAATTCAATTCATGATTCATGATTCAGTTCATGATTCATTATTCAATTCATGGTTCGAATCCTGATTCAATTCATGATTCATGATTCGATTAATGATTCATGATTCATGATTCAATTCATGATTCATGATTCATGATTCATGATTCAATTCATGATTTATGATTTGATTCATGATTCTTAATTCATGATTCATGATTCGATTCATGATTCTTGATTCATAATTCATGATTCGATTCATGATTCATGATTCAGATAATAATTCATGATTCATGATTCGATTCATGATTCAATTCATGATTCATGATTCAATTCATGATTCATGATTCATGATTCAAATTATGATTTGATTTATGATTCATGATTCAATTCATGATTCATGATTCATGATACAATTCATGATTCATGATTCATGATTCAATTCATGATTCATGATTGAATTCATAATTGAATTCATGATTCATGATTCAATTCATGATTCTTGATTCATGATTCAATTCATGATTTGATTCATGATTCATGATTCGATTCATGATTCGTGATTCATGTTTCAATTCATGATTCGTGATTCATGATTCGATTCATGATTCATGATTCAATTCATGATTCATGATTCATGATTCAATTCGTGATTCATGATTCATGATTCATGATTCAATTAATGATTCATGATTCATGATTCATGATTCATGATTCAATTAATAATTCATGATTCATGATTCATGATTCAATTCATGATTTATGATTCATGATTCAATTCATGATTCATGATTCGATTCATGATTCTTGATTCATGATTCATGATTCGATTCATGATACATGATTCATGATTCAATTCATGATTTATGATTCATGATTCATGATTCATGATTCAATTCATGTTTCATGAGTCATGATTCTTAATTCATGATTCATGATTCGATTTATGATTCTTGATTCATGATTCATGATTCGATTCATGATTCATGATTCATGATTCATGATTCAATTCATGATTCATGATTCATGATTCGATTCATGATTCATGATTCAATTCATGATTCATGATTCAGAGATTCAATTCATGATTTGATTTATGATTCATGATTCAATTCATGATTCATGAATCATGATTGAATTCATGATTCATGATTCATGATTGAATTCATGATTCATGATTGAATTCATGATTCATGATTGAATTCATGATTCATGATTGAATTCATGATTGAATTCATGATTCATAATTCAATTTATGATTCATGATTCATGGTTCAATTCATGATTTGATGCATGATTCGTGATTCGTTTCAATTCATGATTAATGATTCATGATTCATGAATCAATTCATGATTCATGATTCAATTCATGATTAATGATTCATGATTCAATTCATGATTCATGATTTAATTCATAATTCATGATTCAAATCATGATTCATGATTCAATTCATGATTAATGATTCATGATTCATGATTGAATTCATGATTCATGATTCGATTTATGATTCATGATTCAATTCATGATTCATAATTCAAATCATGATTCATGATTCAATTCATGATTCATGATTCGATATATGATTCATGATTCATGATTCAATTCATGATTCATGATTCAATTCATGATTCTTGATTCATGATTCATGATTTGATTTATGATTCATGATTCATGATTCAATTCATGATTCATGATTCAATTCATGATTCATGATTCGATTCATGATTCGATTCATGATTCTTGATTCATGATTCATGTTTTGATTCATGATTCATGATTCAATTCATGATTCATGATTCATGATTCATGATTCAATTCATGATTCATGATTCATGATTCGATTCATGATTCATGATTCAATTCATGATTCATGATTCAATTCATGATTCATGATTCATGACTCAATTATTGATTCATGATTCATGATTCATGATTCATTTCATGATTCATGATTCAATTCATGATTCTTGATTCATGATTCATGATTTGATTCATGATTCATGATTCATGATTCAATTCATGATTCATGATTCAATTCATGATTCATGATTCGATTCATGATTCGATTCATGATTCTTGATTCATGATTCATGTTTTGATTCATGATTCATGATTCAATTCATGATTCATGATTCATGATTCATGATTCAATTCATGATTCATGATTCGATTCATGATTCATGATTCAATTCATGATTCATGATTCAATTCATGATTCATGATTCATGATTCAATTCATGATTCATGATTCAATTCATGATTCAATTTATGATTCATGATTCGATTCATGATTCATGATTCATTATTGAATTCATGATTCATGATTCATGATTCATAATTCAATTCATGATTCATGATTCAGTTCATGATTCATAATTCATGAATCATGATTCAGGTTATGATTCATTATTCAATTCATTGTTCGAATCCTGATTCAATTCATGATTCATGATTCGATTAATGATTCATGATTCATTATTCAATTCATGATTCATGATTCATGATTCATGATTCAATTCATGATTCATGATTCATTATTCATGCTTCGATTAATGATTCATGATTCATGATTCAATTCATGATTCATGATTCATGATTCAATTCATGATTCATGATTCATGATTCATGATTTGATTCATGATTCATGATTCATGATTCGATTCATGATTTATGATTCAAATTATGATTCATGATTCAATTCATGATTCATGCTTCGATTCATGATTCTTGATTCATGATTCTTGATTCGATTCATGATTCATAATTAATGATTCAATTCATGATTCATGATTCATGATTCGATTCATGATTCAATTCATGATTCATGATTCAATTCATAATTCATGAGTCGATTCATGATTCATGATTGAATTCATGATTCACGATTCATGATTCGATTCATGATTCATGATTCAATTCATGATTCATAATTCAAATCATGATTCATGATTCAATTCATGATTCATGATTCGATTTATGATTCATGATTCATGATTCAATTCATGATTCATGATTCAATTAATGATTCATGATTCATGATTCATGATTCAATTAATGATTCATAATTCATGATTCGATTCATGATTCATGATTCATGATTCGATTCATGATTCATGATTCAATTCATGATTCATGATTCAATTCATGAGTCATGATTTATGATTCATGATTCTTGATTCAATACATGATTCATGATTCAATTCATGATTCATAATTCATGATTCATGATTCAATTCATGATTCATGATTCAATTCATGATTCATGATTCATGATTCATAATTCAATTCATGATTCATTATTCAGTTCATGATTCATAATTCATGATTCATGATTCAGTTCATGATTCATTATTCAATTCATGGTTCGAATCCTGATTCAATTCATGATTCATGATTCGATTAATGATTCATGATTCATGATTCAATTCATGATTCATGATTCATGATTCATGATTCAATTCATGATTCATGATTCATTATTCAATTCATGATTTATGATTCATGATTCATGATTTGATTCATGATTCATGATTCATGATTCGATTCATGATTTATGATTCAAATTATGATTCATGATTCAATTCATGATTCATGATTCGATTCATGATTCTTGATTCATGATTCTTGATTCGATTCATGATTCATAATTAATGATTCAATTCATGATTCATGATTCGATTCATGATTCATGATTCAATTCATGATTCATGATTCAATTCATGATTCATGAATCATGATTCAATTCATGATTCTTGATTCATGATTCATGATTTGATTCATGATTCATGATTCATGATTCAATTCATGATTCATGATTCAAATCATGATTCATGATTTGATTCATGATTTGATTCATGATTCTTGATTCATGATTCATGATTTGATTCATGATTCATGATTCAATTCATGATTTATGATTCATGATTCAATTCATGATTCATGATTCATGATTCGATTCATGATTCATGATTCAATTCATGATTCATGATTCATGATTCGATTCATGATTCATGATTCAATTCATGATTCATGATTCATGATTCAATTCATGAGTCATGATTAATGATTCATGATTCTTTATTCAATACATGATTCATGATTCAATTCATGATTCATAATTCATGATTCATGATTCAATTCATAATTCATGATTCATGATACAATTTATGATTCATGATTCAATTCATGATTCAATTCATGATTCAATTCATGAATCATGATTCATGATTCATGATTCAATTCATGATTCATGATTCAATTCATGATTCAATTTATGATTCATGATTCATGATTCGATTCATGATTCATGATTCATGATTGAATTCATGATTCATGATTCATGATTCATAATTCAATTCATGATTCATTATTCAGTTCATGATTCATAATTCATGATTCATGATTCAGTTCATGATTCATTATTCAATTCATGGTTCGAATCCTGATTCAATTCATGATTCATGATTCGATTAATGATTCATGATTCATGATTCAATTCATGATTCATGATTCAAATCATGATTCATGATTTGATTCATGATTTGATTCATGATTCTTGATTCATGATTCATGATTCAATTCATGATTCATGATTCATGATTCGATTCATGATTCATGATTCAATTCATGATTCATGATTCATGATTCGATTCATGATTCATGATTCAATTCATGATTCATGATTCATGATTCGATTCATGATTCATGATTCAATTCATGATTCATGATTCATGATTCGATTCATGATTCATGATTCAATTCATGATTCATGATTCATGATTCAATTCATGAGTCATGATTAATGATTCATGATTCTTTATTCAATACATGATTCATGATTCAATTCATGATTCATAATTCATGATTCATGATTCAATTCATAATTCATGATTCATGATACAATTTATGATTCATGATTCAATTCATGATTCAATTCATGATTCAATTCATGAATCATGATTCATGATTCATGATTCAATTCATGATTCATGATTCAATTCATGATTCAATTTATGATTCATGATTCATGATTCGATTCATGATTCATGATTCATGATTGAATTCATGATTCATGATTCATGATTCATAATTCAATTCATGATTCATTATTCAGTTCATGATTCATAATTCATGATTCATGATTCAGTTCATGATTCATTATTCAATTCATGGTTCGAATCCTGATTCAATTCATGATTCATGATTCGATTAATGATTCATGATTCATGATTCAATTCATGATTCATGATTCAAATCATGATTCATGATTTGATTCATGATTTGATTCATGATTCTTGATTCATGATTCATGATTTGATTCATGATTCATGATTCAATTCATGATTTATGATTCATGATTCAATTCATGATTCATGATTCATGATTCGATTCATGATTCATGATTCAATTCATGATTCATGATTCATGATTCGATTCATGATTCATGATTCAATTCATGATTCATGATTCATGATTCAATTCATGAGTCATGATTAATGATTCATGATTCTTTATTCAATACATGATTCATGATTCAATTCATGATTCATAATTCATGATTCATGATTCAATTCATAATTCATGATTCATGATACAATTTATGATTCATGATTCAATTCATGATTCAATTCATGATTCAATTCATGAATCATGATTCATGATTCATGATTCAATTCATGATTCATGATTCAATTCATGATTCAATTTATGATTCATGATTCATGATTCGATTCATGATTCATGATTCATGATTGAATTCATGATTCATGATTCATGATTCATAATTCAATTCATGATTCATTATTCAGTTCATGATTCATAATTCATGATTCATGATTCAGTTTATGATTCATTATTCAATTCATGGTTCGAATCCTGATTCAATTCATGATTCATGATTCGATTAATGATTCATGATTCATGATTCAATTCATGATTCATGATTCATGATTCAATTCATGATTCATGATTCATTATTCAATTCATGATTTATGATTCATGATTCATGATTTGATTCATGATCCATGATTCATGATTCGATTCATGATTTATGATTCAAATTATGATTCATGATTCAATTCATGATTCATGATTCGATTCATGATTCTTGATTCATGATTCTTGATTCGATTCATGATTCATAATTAATGATTCAATTCATGATTCATGATTCATGATTCGATTCATGATTCATGATTCAATTCATGATTCATGATTCATGATTCAATTCATAATTCATGAGTCGATTCATGATTCATGATTCATGATTCATGATTCAATTCATGATTCATGAATTATGATTCAATTCATGATTCATGATTCATGATTCAATTCATGATTCATGATTCATGATTCAATTCATGATTCATTATTCATGATTCACTTCATGATTCATGATTCATGTTTGAATTCATGATTCATTATTCATGATTCGATTCATGATTCATGATTCATGATTCAATTCAAGATTCATGATTCATGATTCAATTCATGATTTCTGATTCATGATTCAAGTCATGTTTCATGATTCAATTCATGATTCAATTCATGATTCATGATTCATGATTCTATTCATGACTCATGATTTATGTTTCAATTCATAATTCAATTCATGATTCATGATTCATGATTCAATTCATAATTTATAATTCATTATTCATGATTCAATTCATGATTCGTTTTTCATGATTCAATTCATGATTAATGATTCATGATTCATGATTGAATTCATGATTCATGATTCATGATTCGATTCATAATTCATGATTCAATTCATGATTCATGATTCAATTCATGATTCATGATTCAATTCATGATTCATGATTCATGATTCATGATTCAAGTTATGATTCATGTTTCAATTCATGATTCAATTCATGATTCATAATTCAAATCATGATTCATGATTCAATTCATGATTCATGATTCGATTTATGATTCATGATTCATGATTCAATTCATGATTCATGATTCATGATTCAATTAATGATTCATGATTCATGATTCATAATTCAATTAATGATTCATAATTCATGATTCATGATTTGATTCATGATTCATGATTCAATTCATGATTTATGATTCATGATTCAATTCATGATTCATGATTCATGATTCGATTCATGATTCATGATTCAATTCATGATTCATGATTCAATTCATGAGTCATGATTTATGATTCATGATTCTTGATTCAATACATGATTCATGATTCAATTCATGATTCATAATTCATGATTCATGATTCAATTCATGATTCATGATTGAATTCATGATTCATGATTCATGATTCATAATTCAATTCATGATTCATTATTCAGTTCATGATTCATAATTCATGATTCATGATTCAGTTCATGATTCATTATTCAATTCATGGTTCGAATCCTGATTCAATTCATGATTCATGATTCGATTAATGATTCATGATTCATGATTCAATTCATGATTCATGATTCATGATTCATGATTCAATTCATGATTCATGATTCATTATTCAATTCATGATTTATGATTCATGATTCATGATTTGATTCATGATTCATGATTCGATTCATGATTTATGATTCAAATTATGATTCATGATTCAATTCATGATTCATGATTCGATTCATGATTCTTGATTCATGATTCTTGATTCGATTCATGATTCATAATTAATGATTCAATTCATGATTCATGATTCATGATTCGATTCATGATTCATGATTCAATTCATGATTCATGATTCAATTCATGATTCATGAATCATGATTCAATTCATGATTCTTGATTCATGATTCATGATTTGATTCATGATTCATGATTCATGATTCAATTCATGATTCATGATTCAAATCATGATTCATGATTTGATTCATGATTTGATTCATGATTCTTGATTCATGATTCATGATTTGATTCATGATTCATGATTCAATTCATGATTTATGATTCATGATTCAATTCATGATTCATGATTCATGATTCGATTCATGATTCATGATTCAATTCATGATTCATGATTCATGATTCGATTCATGATTCATGATTCAATTCATGATTCATGATTCATGATTCAATTCATGAGTCATGATTAATGATTCATGATTCTTTATTCAATACATGATTCATGATTCAATTCATGATTCATAATTCATGATTCATGATTCAATTCATAATTCATGATTCATGATACAATTTATGATTCATGATTCAATTCATGATTCAATTCATGATTCAATTCATGAATCATGATTCATGATTCATGATTCAATTCATGATTCATGATTCAATTCATGATTCAATTTATGATTCATGATTCATGATTCGATTCATGATTCATGATTCATGATTGAATTCATGATTCATGATTCATGATTCATAATTCAATTCATGATTCATTATTCAGTTCATGATTCATAATTCATGATTCATGATTCAGTTCATGATTCAATATTCAATTCATGGTTCGAATCCTGATTCAATTCATGATTCATGATTCGATTAATGATTCATGATTCATGATTCAATTCATGATTCATGATTCATGATTTAATTCATGATTCATGATTCATTATTCAATTCATGATTTATGATTCATGATTCATGATTTGATTCATGATCCATGATTCATGATTCGATTCATGATTTATGATTCAAATTATGATTCATGATTCAATTCATGATTCATGATTCGATTCATGATTCTTGATTCATGATTCTTGATTCGATTCATGATTCATAATTAATGATTCAATTCATGATTCATGATTCATGATTCGATTCATGATTCATGATTCAATTCATGATTCATGATTCAATTCATAATTCATGAGTCGATTCATGATTCATGATTCATGATTCATGATTCAAGTTATGATTCATGTTTCAATTCATGATTCAATTCATGATTCCTGATTCATGATTCAATTAATGATTCATGATTCATGATTCATGATTCAATTCATGATTTATTATTCATGATTCAATTCATGATTCATGATTCGATTCATGATTCATGATTCATGTTTCAATTCATGATTCATGATTCATGATTCATGATTCAATTCATGATTCATGTTTCGATTCATGATTCTTGATTCATGATTCGATTCATGATTCATGTTTCAATTCATGATTCAATTCATGATTCATGATTCATGATTCAATTTATGATTCATGATTCATGATTCAATTAATGATTCATGATTCATGATTCAATTAATGATTCATGATTCATGATTCAGGATTCATTTCATGATTCATGATTCAATTTATGATTCTTGATTCATGATTCATGATTCGATTCATGATTCATGATTCATGATTCAATTCATGATTCATGATTCATGATTCAATTCATGATTCATGATTCAAATCATGATTCATGATTCGATTCATGATTCTTGATTCATGATTCATGATTCGATTCATGATTCATGATTCGATTCATGATTCATGATTCATGATTGAATTCATGATTCATGATTCATGATTCATAATTCAATTCATGATTCATGATTCAGTTCATGATTCATAATTCATGATTCATGATTCAGTTTATGATTCATTATTCAATTCATGATTCGAATCCTGATTCAATTGATGATTCAATTTATGATTCATGATTCATGATTCAATTCATAATTTATAATTCATGATTCATTATTCAATTCATAATTTGTTTATCATGATTCAATTCATGATTAATGATTCATGATTCAATTCATAATTTATAATTCATGATTCATGATTCAATTCATGATTCGTTTTTCATGATTCAATTCATGATTAATGATTCATGATTCATGATTGAATTCATGATTCATGATTCATGATTCGATTCATGATTCATGATTCAATTCATGATTCATGATTCATGATTCAATTCATGATTCATGATTCATGATTCAAGTTATGATTCATGTTTCAATTCATGATTCAATTCATGATTCATGATTCATGATTCAATTAATGATTCATGATTCATGATTCATGATTCAATTAATGATTCATGATTCATGATTCATGATTCAATTCATGATTTATGATTCATGATTCAATTCATGATTCATGATTCGATTCATGATTCGATTCATGATTCATGATTCATGATTTAATTCATAATTCATGATTCAATTCATGATTCATGATTCATGATTCAATTCATGATTCATGATTCGATTCATGATTCTTGATTCATGATTCATGATTCGATTCATGATTCATAAATCATGATTGAATTCATGATTCATGATTCATGATTCGATTCATGATTCATGATTCAATTCATGATTCATGATTCAATTCATGATTCATGATTCATGATTTAATTCATGATTCATGATTCATGATTAAATTCATGATTCATGATTTATGATTCATGATTCTTGATTAAATTCATGATTCATGATTCGATTCATGATTCTTGATTCATGATTTATGATTCGATTCATGATTCATGATTCATGATTGAATTCATGATTCATGATTCGGTTCATGATTCATAATTCAATTCATGATTCATGATTCAATTCATGATTCGAATCCTGATTCAATTCATGATTCATGATTCGATTTATGATTCATGATTCATGATTCTATTCATGATTCATGATTCATGATTCATGATTCAATTTATGATTCATGATTCATGATTTATGATTCAATTCATGATTCATGATTCATGATTCATGATTCGATTCATGATTCATGATTCAATTCATGATTCATGATTCATGATTCAATTCATGATTTATGATTCGATTCATGATTCTTAATTCATGATTCATGATTCGATTCATGATTCATGATTCAATTCATGATTCATGATTCATGATTCAAATCATGATTTGATTTATGATTCATGATTCAATTCATAATTCATGATTCATGATTCGATTCATGATTCAATTCATGATTCATGATTCAATTCATGATTCATGATTCATGATTCAAATCATGATTTGATTTATGATTCATGATTCATGATTGAATTCATGATTCATGATTCATGATTCATGATTCATGATTGAATTCATGATTCATGATTCATGATTCATGATTCAATTCATGATTTGTTTCATGATTCATGATTCAATTCATGATTCAATTCATGATTCAATTTATGATTCATGATTCGAATTATGATTCATGATTCATAATTCAATTCATGATTCATGATTCAGTTCATGATTCATAATTCATGATTCATGATTCAGTTTATGATTCATTATTCAATTCATGGTTCGAATCCTGATTCAATTCATGATTCATGATTCGATTAATGATTCATGATTCATGATTTGATTCATGATTCATGATTCGATTCATGATTTATGATTCAAATTATGATTCATGATTCAATTCATAATTAATGATTCGATTCATGATTCTTGATTCATGATTCTTGATTCGATTCATGATTCATGATTCATGATTCAATTCATGATTCATGATTCATGATTTAATTCATGATTCATGATTCATGATTAAATTCATGATTCATGATTTATGATTCATGATTCTTGATTAAATTCATGATTCATGATTCGATTCATGATTCTTGATTCATGATTTATGATTCGATTCATGATTCATGATTCATGATTGAATTCATGATTCATGATTCGGTTCATGATTCATAATTCAATTCATGATTCATGATTCAATTCATGATTCGAATCCTGATTCAATTCATGATTCATGATTCGATTTATGATTCATGATTCATGATTCTATTCATGATTCATGATTCATGATTCATGATTCAATTTATGATTCATGATTCATGATTTATGATTCAATTCATGATTCATGATTCATGATTCATGATTCGATTCATGATTCATGATTCAATTCATGATTCATGATTCATGATTCATGATTCAATTCATGATTTATGATTCGATTCATGATTCTTAATTCATGATTCATGATTCGATTCATGATTCATGATTCAATTCATGATTCATGATTCATGATTCAAATCATGATTTGATTTATGATTCATGATTCAATTCATAATTCATGATTCATGATTCGATTCATGATTCAATTCATGATTCATGATTCAATTCATGATTCATGATTCATGATTCAAATCATGATTTGATTTATGATTCATGATTCATGATACAATTCATGATTCATGATACAATTCATGATTCATGATTCATGATTGAATTCATGATTCATGATTCATGATTCATGATTCAATTCATGATTTGTTTCATGATTCATGATTCAATTCATGATTCAATTCATGATTCAATTTATGATTCATGATTCGATTCATGATTCATGATTCATAATTCAATTCATGATTCATGATTCAGTTCATGATTCATAATTCATGATTCATGATTCAGTTTATGATTCATTATTCAATTCATGGTTCGAATCCTGATTCAATTCATGATTCATGATTCGATTAATGATTCATGATTCATGATTTGATTCATGATTCATGATTCATGATTCGATTCATGATTTATGATTCAAATTATGATTCATGATTCAATTCATAATTAATGATTCGATTCATGATTCTTGATTCATGATTCTTGATTCGATTCATGATTCATAATTAATGATTCAATTCATGATTCATGATTCATGATTCGATTCATGATTCATGATTCAAATCATGATTCATGATTCATAATTCAATTCATAATTCATGAGTCGATTCATGATTCATGATTCATGATTCATGATTCAATTCACGATTCATGAATTATGATTCAATTCATGATTCATGATTCATGATTCAATTCATAATTCATGATTCATGATTGAATTCATGATTCATGATTCATGATTCAATTCATGATTCATGATTCATGATTGAATTCATGATTCATTATTCATGATTCGATTTATGATTCATGATTCATGATTCAATTCAAGATTCATGATTCATGATTCAATTCATGATTCATGATTCAATTCATGATTCATGATTCATGATTCATGATTCAATTCATGATTTATGATTCGATTCATGATTCTTAATTCATGATTCATGATTCGATTCATGATTCATGATTCAATTCATGATTCATGATTCATGATTCAAATCATGATTTGATTTATGATTCATGATTCAATTCATAATTCATGATTCATGATTCGATTCATGATTCAATTCATGATTCATGATTCAATTCATGATTCATGATTCATGATTCAAATCATGATTTGATTTATGATTCATGATTCATGATACAATTCATGATTCATGATACAATTCATGATTCATGATTCATGATTGAATTCATGATTCATGATTCATGATTCATGATTCAATTCATGATTTGTTTCATGATTCATGATTCAATTCATGATTCAATTCATGATTCAATTTATGATTCATGATTCGATTCATGATTCATGATTCATAATTCAATTCATGATTCATGATTCAGTTCATGATTCATAATTCATGATTCATGATTCAGTTTATGATTCATTATTCAATTCATGGTTCGAATCCTGATTCAATTCATGATTCGATTAATGATTCATGATTCATGATTTGATTCATGATTCATGATTCATGATTCGATTCATGATTTATGATTCAAATTATGATTCATGATTCAATTCATAATTAATGATTCGATTCATGATTCTTGATTCATGATTCTTGATTCGATTCATGATTCATAATTAATGATTCAATTCATGATTCATGATTCATGATTCGATTCATGATTCATGATTCAAATCATGATTCATGATTCATAATTCAATTCATAATTCATGAGTCGATTCATGATTCATGATTCATGATTCATGATTCAATTCACGATTCATGAATTATGATTCAATTCATGATTCATGATTCATGATTCAATTCATAATTCATGATTCATGATTGAATTCATGATTCATGATTCATGATTCAATTCATGATTCATGATTCATGATTGAATTCATGATTCATTATTCATGATTCGATTTATGATTCATGATTCATGATTCAATTCAAGATTCATGATTCATGATTCAATTCATGATTTCTGATTCATGATTCAAGTCATGTTTCATGATTCAATTCATGATTCAATTCATGATTCATGATTCATGATTCTATTCATGACTCATGATTTATGTTTCAATTCATGATTCAATTCATGATTCATGATTCAATTCATAATTTATAATTCATTATTCTTGATTCAATTCATGATTCGTTTTTCATGATTCAATTCATGATTAATGATTCATGATTCATGATTGAATTCATGATTCATGATTCATGATTCGATTCATGATTCATGATTCAATTCATGATTCATGATTCAATTCATGATTCTTGATTCATGATTCATGATTGAATTCATGATTCATGATTCATGATTCGATTCATGATTCATGATTCAATTCATGATTCATGATTCAATTCATGATTCTTGATTCATGTTTCAATTCATGATTCATGATTCATGATTCATGATTCAAGTTATGATTCATGTTTCAATTCATGATTCAATTCATGATTCCTGATTCATGATTCAATTAATGATTCATGATTCATGATTCATGATTCAATTCATGATTTATGATTCATGATTCAATTCATGATTCATGATTCGATTCATGATTCATGATTCATGATTCAATTCATGATTCATGATTCATGATTCATGATTCAATTCATGATTCATGATTCATGATTAAATTCATGATTCATGATTCGATTCATGATTCTTGATTCATGATTCATGATTCGATTCATGATTCATGTTTCAATTCATGATTCAATTCATGATTCATGATTCATGATTCAATTTATGATTCATTATTCATGATTTATGATTCAATTAATGATTCATGATTCATGATTCAATTAATGATTCATGATTCATGATTCAATTCATGATTCTTGATTCATGATTCATGATTCGATTCATGATTCATGATTCATGATTCGATTCATGATTCATGATTCATGATTCAATTCATGATTCATGATTCATGATTCAATTCATGATTCATGATTCAAATCATGATTCATGATTCGATTCATGATTCTTGATTCATGATTCATGATTCGATTCATGATTCATGATTCATGATTGAATTCATGATTCATGATTCATGATTCATAATTCAATTCATGATTCATGATTCAGTTCATGATTCATTATTCAATTCATGATTCGAATCCTGATTCAATTCATGATTCAATTTATGATTCATGATTCATGATTCAATTCATAATTTATAATTCATGATTCATGATTCAATTCACGATTCGTTTTTCATGATTCAATTCATGATTAATGATTCATGATTCAATTCATAATTTATAATTCATGATTCATGATTCAATTCACGATTCGTTTTTCATGATTCAATTCATGATTAATGATTCATGATTCAATTCATAATTTTTAATTCATGATTCATGATTCAATTCACGATTCGTTTTTCATGATTCAATTCATGATTAATGATTCATGATTCAATTCATAATTTTTAATTCATGATTCATGATTCAATTCATGATTCGTTTTTCATGATTCAATTCATTATTAATGATTAATGATTCATGATTGAATTCATGATTCATGATTCATGATTCG
The DNA here is from genome assembly GCF_038048845.1 of Mixophyes fleayi. Taxonomy (NCBI): domain Eukaryota; kingdom Metazoa; phylum Chordata; class Amphibia; order Anura; family Limnodynastidae; genus Mixophyes; species Mixophyes fleayi. The sequence continues at coordinate 49,408 of NW_027446295.1, read as the reverse complement.
ATTCATGATTCATGATTCAATTCATGATTCATGATTCAATTCATGATTCATGATTCATGATTCAAGTTATGATTCATGTTTCAATTCATGATTCAATTCATGATTCATGATTCAATTAATGATTCATGATTCATGATTCATGATTCAATTAATGATTCATGATTTATGATTCAATTCATGATTTATGATTCATGATTCAATTCATGATTCATGATTCGATTCATGATTCTTGATTCATGATTCATGATTCGATTCATGATTCATGATTCATGATTCAATTCATGATTCATGATTCATGATTCAATTCATGTTTCATGATTCATGATTAAATTCATGATTCATGATTCGATTCATGATTCATGATTCATGATTCAATTCATGATTCATGATTTATGATTTAATTCATGATTCATGATTCATGATTCAATTCATGATTCATGATTCAATTCATGATTCATGATTTATGATTCATGATTCTTGATTAAATTCATGATTCATGATTCGATTCATGATTCTTGATTCATGATTTATGATTCGATTCATGATTCATGATTCATGATTGAATTCATGATTCATGATTCATTATTCGGTTCATGATTCATGATTCAATTCATGATTCAAATCATGATTCGAATCCTGATTCAATTCATGATTCATGATTCGATTTATGATTCATGATTCTATTCATGATTCATGATTCATGATTCATGATTCAATTTATGATTCATGATTTATGATTCAATTCATGATTCATGATTCATGATTCATGATCCGATTCATGATTCATGATTCATGATTCAATTCATGATTCATGATTCATGATTCATGATTCATGATTCAATTCATGATTCATGATTCATGATTCATGATTCAATTCATGATTTATGATTCGATTCATGATTCTTAATTCATGATTCATGATTCGATTCATGATTCTTGATTCATGATTCATGATTCGATTCATGATTCATGATTCAATTCATAATTCATGATTCATGATTCGATTCATGATTCATGATTCAATTCATGATTCATGATTCAATTCATGATTCAATTCATGATTCATGATTCATGATTCAAATCATGATTTGATTTATGATTCATGATTCAATTCATGATTCATGATTCATGATACAATTCATGATTCATGATTCATGATTGAATTCATGATTCATGATTGAATTCATGATTCATGATTGAATTCATGATTCATGATTCATGATTCAATTCATGATTTGATTCATGATTCATGATTCGATTCATGATTCGTGATTCATGTTTCAATTCATGATTAATGATTCATGATTAATGATTCATGATTCATGATTGAATTCATGATTCATGATTCGATTCATGATTCATGATTCAATTCATGATTCATGATTCAAATCATGATTCATGATTCAATTCATGATTCATGATTCATGATTCAATTCATGATTCATGATTCAATTCATGATTCATGATTCATGATTCATGATTCAATTAATGATTCATGATTCATGATTCATGATTCAATTAATGATTCATGATTCAATTCATGATTTATGATTCATGATTCGATTCATGATTCATGATTCGATTCATGATTCTTGATTCATGATTCATGATTCGATTCATGATTCATGATTCATGATTCAATTCATGATTTATGATTCATGTTTCATGATTCATGATTCAATTCATGTTTCATGAGTCATGATTCCTAATTCATGATTCATGATTCGATTCTTGATTCATGATTCATGATTCGATTCATGATTCATGATTCAAATCATGATGCATGATTCGATTCATGATTCTTGATTCATGATTCATGATTCGATTCATGATTCATGATTCGATTCATGATTCATGATTCATGATTGAATTCATGATTCATGATTCATGATTTATAATTCAATTCATGATTCATGATTCAGTTCATAATTCATAATTCATGATTCATGATTCAGTTCATGATTCATTATTCAATTCATGATTCGAATCCTGATTCAATTCATGATTCATGATTCAATTAATGATTCATGATTCATGATTCATGATTCAATTAATGATTCATGATTTATGAATTAATTCATGATTTATGATTCATGATTCAATTCATGATTCATGATTCGATTCATGATTCTTGATTCATGATTCATGATTCGATTCATGATTCATGATTCATGATTCAATTCATGATTCATGATTCATGATTCAATTCATGTTTCATGATTCATGATTAAATTCATGATTCATGATTCGATTCATGATTCATGATTCATGATTCAATTCATGATTCATGATTCATGATTTAATTCATGATTCATCATTCATGATTCAATTCATGATTCATGATTCAATTCATGATTCATGATTTATGATTCATGATTCTTGATTAAATTCATGATTCATGATTCGATTCATGATTCTTGATTCATGATTTATGATTCGATTCATGATTCATGATTCATGATTGAATTCATGATTCATGATTCATTATTCGGTTCATGATTCATGATTCAATTCATGATTCAAATCATGATTCGAATCCTGATTCAATTCATGATTCATGATTCGATTTATGATTCATGATTCTATTCATGATTCATGATTCATGATTCAATTTATGATTCATGATTTATGATTCAATTCATGATTCATGATTCATGATTCATGATCCGATTCATGATTCATGATTCATGATTCAATTCATGATTCATGATTCATGATTCATGATTCATGATTCAATTCATGATTCATGATTCGATTCATAATTCATGATTCAATTCATAATTCATGATTCATGATTCGATTCATGATTCATGATTCAATTCATGATTCATGATTCAATTCATGATTCAATTCATGATTCATGATTCATGATTCAAATCATGATTTGATTTATGATTCATGATTCAATTCATGATTCATGATTCATGATACAATTCATGATTCATGATTCATGATTCAATTCATGATTCATGATTGAATTCATGATTCATGATTGAATTCATGATTCATGATTCATGATTCAATTCATGATTCATGATTCATGATTTAATTCATGATTTGATTCATGATTCATGATTCGATTCATGATTCATGATTCAAATCATGATTCATGATTCAATTCATGATTCATGATTCATGATTCAATTCATGATTCATGATTCAATTCATGATTCATGATTCATGATTCAATTAATGATTCATGATTCATGATTCATGATTCAATTAATGATTCATGATTCAATTCATGATTTATGATTCATGATTCGATTCATGATTCATGATTCGATTCATGATTCTTGATTCATGATTCATGATTCGATTCATGATTCATGATTCATGATTCAATTCATGATTTATGATTCATGTTTCATGATTCATGATTCAATTCATGTTTCATGAGTCATGATTCCTAATTCATGATTCATGATTCGATTCTTGATTCATGATTCATGATTCGATTCATGATTCATGATTCAAATCATGATTCATGATTCGATTCATGATTCTTGATTCATGATTCATGATTCGATTCATGATTCATGATTTGATTCATGATTCATGATTCATGATTGAATTCATGATTCATGATTCATGATTTATAATTCAATTCATGATTCATGATTCAGTTCATAATTCATAATTCATGATTCATGATTCAGTTCAGGATTCATTATTCAATTCATGATTCGAATCCTGATTCAATTCATGATTCAATTCATGATTCATGATTCATGATTCAATTCATAATTTATAATTCATGATTCATAATTCAATTCATGATTCGTTTTTCATGATTCAATTAATGATTAATGATTCATGATTCATGATTCAATTCATGATTTATGATTCATGATTCAATTCATGATTCATGATTCGATTCATGATTCATGATTCAATTCATGATTCATGATTCTTGATTCAATTCATGATTCATGATTCATGATTCATGATTCAATTCATGATTCATGATTCATGATTCAATTAATGATTCATGATTCAATTCATGATTCATGATTCATGATTCAATTAATGATTCATGATTCATGATTCATGATTCAATTCATGATTTATGATTCATGATTCAATTCATGATTCATGATTCGATTCATGATTCTTGATTCATGATTCATGATTCGATTCATGATTCATGATTTATGATTCAATTCATGATTCATGATTCATGATTCATGATTCAATTCATGATTCATGATTCATGATTAAATTCATGATTCATGATTTGATTCATGATTCTTGATTCATGATTCATGATTCGATTCATGATTCATAAATCATGATTGAATTCATGATTCATGATTCGATTCATGATTCATGATTCATGATTCGATTCATGATTCATGATTCAATTCATGATTCATGATTCATAATTTGATTCATGATTCATGATTCATGATTCAATTAATGATTCATGATTCATGATTCATGATTCAATTAATGATTCATGATTCATGATTCATGATTCATTTCATGATTTTTGATTCATGATTCAATTCATGATTCATGATTCATGATTGAATTCATGATTCATGATTCATGATTCGATTCATGATTCATGATTCGATTCATGATTCATGATTCATGATTCAATTCATGATTTATGATTCGATTCATGATTCATGATTCATGATTCGATTCATGATTCATGAATCATGATTCAATTCATGATTTATGATTCATGATTCTTAATTCATGATTCATGATTCGATTCATGATTCTTGATAGATGATTCATGATTCGATTCATGATTCATGATTCATGATTCATGATTCAATTCATGATTCATGATTCATGATTCGATTCATGATTCATAATTCATGATTCATGATTCATGATTCATGATTTGATTTATGATTCATGATTCAATTCATGATTCATGATTCATGATTCAATTCATGATTCATGATTCATGATTGAATTCATGATTCATGATTCAATTCATGATTCATGATTGAATTCATGATTCATGATTGAATTCATGATTGAATTCATGATTCATGATTGAATTCATGATTCATGATTCAATTTATGATTCATGATTCATGGTTCAATTCATGATTTGATGCATGATTCATGATTCGTGATTCATGTTTCAATTCATGATTAATGATTCATGATTCAATTCATGATTCATGATTCAATTTATGATTCATGATTCATGATTCGATTCATGATTCATGATTTAATTCATGATTCATGATTCAAATCTTGATTCATGATTCAATTCATGATTAATGATTAATGATTCATGATTGAATTCATGATTAATGATTCATGATTCATGATTGAATTCATGATTCATGATTCATGATTCGATTCATGATTCATGATTCAATTCATGATTTATGATTCATGATTCATGATTCTTGATTCATGATTCATGATCCGATTCATGATTCTTGATTCATGATTCATGATTCGATTCATGATTCATGATTCGATTCATGATTCATGATTCATGATTGAATTCATGATTCATGATTCATGATTTATACATCAATTCATGATTCATGATTCAGTTCATGATTCATAATTCATGATTCATGATTCAGTTCATGATTCATTATTCAATTCATGATTCGAATCCTGATTCAATTCATGATTCAATTCATGATTCATGATTCATGATTCAATTCATAATTTATAATTCATGATTCATGATTCAATTCATGATTCATTTTTCATGATTCAATTCATGATTAATGATTCATGATTCATGATTGAATTCATGATTCATAATTCATGATTCGATTCATGATTCATGATTCAATTCATGATTCATGATTCATGATTCAATTCATGATTCATGATTCATGAATAAAGTTATGATTCATGTTTCAATTCATGATTCAATTCATGATTCAAGATTCATGATTCAATTAATGATTCATGATTCATGATTCATGATTCAATTCATGATTTATGATTCATGATTCAATTCATGATTCATGATTCGATTCATGATTCATGATTCATGATTCGATTCATGATTCATAATTCAATTCATGATTCATGATTCATGATTCAATTCATGATTCATGATTCATGATTAAATTCATGATTCATGATTTGATTCATGATTCTTGATTCATGATTCATGATTCAATTCATGATTCATAAATCATGATTGAATTCATGATTCATGATTCATGATTCGATTCATGATTCATGATTCAATTCATGATTCATGATTCAATTCATGATTTATAATTCATGATTCAATTCATGATTCATGATTCATGATTCATGATTCAATTCATGATTCATGATTCATGATTCGGTTCATGATTCATGATTCAATTCATGATTCATGATTCGGTTCATGATTCATGATTCAATTCATGATTCATGATTCATTTCATGATTCGAATCCTGATTCAATTCATGATTCGATTTATGATTCATGATTCATGATTCTATTCATGATTCATGATTCATGATTCATGATTCAATTTATGATTCATGATTCATGATTTATGATTCAATTCATGATTCATGATTCATGATTCATGATTCATGATTCGATTCATGATTCATGATTCATGATTCAATTCATGATTCATGATTCATGATTCAATTCATGATTTATGATTCGATTCATGATTCTTAATTCATGATTCATGATTCGATTCATGATTCTTGATTCATGATTCATGATTCGATTCATGATTCATGATTCATGATTCATGATTCAATTCATAATTCATGATTCATGATTCGATTCATGATTCATGATTCAATTCATGATTAATGATTCAATTCATGATTCATGATTCATGATTCAAATCATGATTTGATTTATGATTCATGATTCAATTCATAATTCATGATTCATGATTCGATTCATGATTCATGATTCAATTCATGATTCATGATTCAATTCATGATTCATGATTCAAATCATGATTTGATTTATGATTCATGATTCAATTCATAATTCATGATTCATGATACAATTCATGATTCATGATTCATGATTCAATTTATGATTCATGATTCATGATACAATTCATGATTCATGATTCATGATACAATTCATGATTCATGATTCATGATTCAAGATTGTATTCATAATTGAATTCATGATTCATGATTCAATTCATGATTCATGATTCAAGATTCAATTCATGATTTGATTCATGATTCATGATTCAATTCATGATTCGTGATTCATGTTTCAATTCATGATTCGTGATTCATGATTCATGATTGAATTCATGATTCATGATTCATGATTCGATTCATGATTCATGATTCAATTCATGATTCATGATTCAATTCATGATTCATGATTCATGATTTAATTTATGATTCATGATTCATGATTCATGATTCAATTAATGATTCATGATTCATGATTCAATTCATGATTCAATTTATGATTTTTGATTCATGATTCAATTCATGATTCATGATTCGATTCATAAATCTTGATTCATGATTCATGATTCGATTCATGATTCATGATTCATGATTAAATTCATGATTTATGATTCATGATTCTTAATTCATGATTCATGATTCGATTCATGATTCTTGATAGATGATACATGATTCGATTCATGATTCATGATTCATGATTCAATTCATGATTCATGATTCATGATTCATGATTTGATTTATGATTCATGATTCATTTCATGATTCATGATTCAATTCACGATTCATGATTCATGATTGAATTCATGATTCATGATTGAATTCATGATTCATGATTGAATTCATGATTCATGATTGAATTCATGATTCATGATTCATGGTTCAATTCATGATTTGATGCATGATTCATGATTCGTGATTCATGTTTCAATTCATGATTAATGATTCATGATTCAATTCATGATTCGATTCATGATTCATGATTTAATTCATGATTCATGATTCAAATCATGATTAATGATTCATGATTCATGATTGAATTCATGATTAATGATTCATGATTCATGATTGAATTCATGATTCATGATTCATGATTCGATTCATGATTCATGATTCATGATTGAATTCATGATTCATGATTCATGATTCGATTCATGATTCATGATTCATGATTCAATTCATGATTCATGATTCATGATTCGATTCATGATTGAATTCATGATTCATGATTCATGATTCGATTCATGATTCATGATTCATGATTCAATTCATGATTCATGATTCATGATTCGATTCATGATTCATGATTTAATTCATGATTCATGATTCAAATCATGATTCATGATTCAATTCATGATTATTGATTCATGATTCATGATTGAATTCATGATTAATGATTCATGATTCATGATTGAATTCATGATTCATGATTCGATTCATGATTCATGATTCAATTCATGATTCATGAGTCATTATTCTTAATTCATGATTCATGATTCGATTCATGATTCTTGATTCATGATTCATGATTCGATTCATGATTCATGATTCTTGATTCAATTCATGATTCATGATTCATGATTCGATTCATGATTCATGATTCAATTCATGATTCATGATTCATGATTTGAATTATGATTTATGATTCAATTCATGATTCATGATTCATGATTCAATTCATGATTCATGATTCATGATTCAATTCATGATTCATGATTCAATTCATGATTCATGATTGAATTCATGATTCAATTCATGATTCATGATTCATGATTCAATTCATGATTCATGATTCAATTCATGATTCATGATTGAATTCATGATTGAATTCATGATTCATGATTTAATTTATGTTTCATGATTCATGATTCATGATTCAATTCATGATTCATGATTCGATTCATGATTCATGATTCAATTCATGATTCATGATTCATGATTTATGATTCATGATTTGATTTATGATTCATGATTCAATTCATAATTCATGATTCATGATTCAATTCATGATTCATGATTCATGATTGAATTCATGATTCATGATTGAATTCATGATTCATGATTGAATTCATGATTGAATTCATGATTCATGATTCAATTTATGATTCATGGTTCAATTCATGATTTGATGCATGATTCATGATTCATGATTCATGTTTCAATTCATGATTCATGATTCATGATTCAATTCATGATTCATGATTCAATTCATGATTCATGATTCATGATTCGATTCATGATTCATGATTTAATTCATGATTCATGATTCAAATCATGATTCATGATTCAATTCATGATTAATGATTCATGATTCATGATTGAATTCATGATTAATGATTCATGATTCATGATTGAATTCATGATTCATGATTCATGATTCGATTCATGATTCATGATTCATGATTCAATTCATGATTTATGATTCATGATTCATGATTCATGATTCAATTCATGTTTCATGAGTCATGATTCTTAATTCATGATTCATGATTCGATTCATGATTCATGATTCATGATTCATGATTTGATTTATGATTCATGATTCAATTCATGATTCATGATTCATGATTCAATTCATGATTCATGATTCATGATTCAATTCATGATTCATGATTCATGATTGAATTCATGATTCATGATTGAATTCATGATTCATGATTGAATTCATGATTGAATTCATGATTCATGATTCAATTTATGATTCATGATTCATGGTTCAATTCATGATTTGATGCATGATTCATGATTCGTGATTCATGTTTCAATTCATGATTAATGATTCATGATTCAATTCATGATTCGATTCATGATTCATGATTTAATTCATGATTCATGATTGAATTCATGATTGAATTCATGATTCATGATTTAATTTATGTTTCATGATTCATGATTCATGATTCAATTCATGATTCATGATTCGATTCATGATTCATGATTCAATTCATGATTCATGATTCATGATTTATGATTCATGATTTGATTTATGATTCATGATTCAATTCATAATTCATGATTCATGATTCAATTCATGATTCATGATTCATGATTGAATTCATGATTCATGATTGAATTCATGATTCATGATTGAATTCATGATTGAATTCATGATTCATGATTCAATTTATGATTCATGGTTCAATTCATGAATTGATGCATGATTCATGATTCATGATTCATGTTTCAATTCATGATTCATGATTCATGATTCAATTCATGATTCATGATTCAATTCATGATTCATGATTCGATTCATGATTCATGATTTAATTCATGATTCATGATTCAAATCATGATTCATGATTCAATTCATGATTAATGATTCATGATTCATGATTGAATTCATGATTAATGATTCATGATTCATGATTGAATTCATGATTCATGATTGAATTCATGATTGAATTCATGATTCATGATTTAATTTATGTTTCATGATTCATGATTCATGATTCAATTCATGATTCATGATTGAATTCATGATTCATGATTGAATTCATGATTGAATTCATGATTCATGATTCAATTTATGATTCATGATTGAATTCATGATTCATGATTGAATTCATGATTGAATTCATGATTCATGATTTAATTTATGTTTCATGATTCATGATTCATGATTCAATTCATGATTCATGATTCGATTCATGATTCATGATTCAATTCATGATTCATGATTCATGATTTATGATTCATGATTTGATTTATGATTCATGATTCAATTCATAATTCATGATTCATGCTTCAATTCATGATTCATGATTCATGATTGAATTCATGATTCATGATTGAATTCATGATTCATGATTGAATTCATGATTGAATTCATGATTCATGATTCAATTTATGATTCATGGTTCAATTCATGATTTGATGCATGATTCATGATTCATGATTCATGTTTCAATTCATGATTCATGATTCATGATTCAATTCATGATTCATGATTCAATTCATGATTCATGATTCATGATTCGATTCATGATTCATGATTTAATTCATGATTCATGATTCAAATCATGATTCATGATTCAATTCATGATTAATGATTCATGATTCATGATTCAATTCATGATTAATGATTCATGATTCATGATTGAATTCATGATTCATGATTCATGATTCGATTCATGATTCATGATTCATGATTCAATTCATGATTTATGATTCATGATTCATGATTCATGATTCAATTCATGTTTCATGAGTCATGATTCTTAATTCATGATTCATGATTCGATTCATGATTCATGATTCATGATTCATGATTTGATTTATGATTCATGATTCAATTCATGATTCATGATTCATGATTCAATTCATGATTCATGATTCATGATTCAATTCATGATTCGATTCATGATTCATGATTTAATTCATGATTCATGATTCAAATCATGATTAATGATTCATGATTCATGATTGAATTCATGATTAATGATTCATGATTCATGATTGAATTCATGATTCATGATTCATGATTCGATTCATGATTCATGATTCAATTCATGATTCATGAGTCATTATTCTTAATTCATGATTCATGATTCGATTCATGATTCTTGATTCATGATTCATGATTCGATTCATGATTCATGATTCATGATTCAATTCATGATTCATGATTCATGATTCGATTCATGATTCATGATTCAATTCATGATTCATGATTCATGATTTGAATTATGATTTATGATTCAATTCATGATTCATGATTCATGATTCAATTCATGATTCATGATTCATGATTGAATTCATGATTCATGATTGAATTCATGATTCATGATTCAATTTATGATTCATGATTGAATTCATGATTCATGATTGAATTCATGATTGAATTCATGATTCATGATTTAATTTATGTTTCATGATTCATGATTCATGATTCAATTCATGATTCATGATTCGATTCATGATTCATGATTCAATTCATGATTCATGATTCATGATTTATGATTCATGATTTGATTTATGATTCATGATTCAATTCATAATTTATGATTCATGATTCAATTCATGATTCATGATTCATGATTGAATTCATGATTCATGATTGAATTCATGATTCATGATTGAATTCATGATTGAATTCATGATTCATGATTCAATTTATGATTCATGGTTCAATAATATGATTTGATGCATGATTCATGATTCATGATTCATGTTTCAATTCATGATTCATGATTCATGATTCAATTCATGATTCATGATTCAATTCATGATTCATGATTCATGATTCGATTCATGATTCATGATTTAATTCATGATTCATGATTCAAATCATGATTCATGATTGAATTCATGATTAATGATTCATGATTCATGATTGAATTCATGATTAATGATTCATGATTCATGATTGAATTCATGATTCATGATTCATGATTCGATTCATGATTCATGATTCATGATTCATGATTTGATTTATGATTCATGATTCAATTCATGATTCATGATTCATGATTCAATTCATGATTCATGATTCATGATTCAATTCATGATTCATGATTGAATTCATGATTCATGATTCGATTCATGATTCATTTCATGATTCATGATTCATGATTCATGATTTGATTTATGATTCATGATTCAATTCATGATTCATGATTCAATTCATGATTCATGATTGAATTCATGATTCATGATTGAATTCATGATTGAATTCATGATTGAATTCATGATTCATGATTCAATTTATGATTCATGATTCATGGTTCAATTCATGATTTGATGCATGATTCATGATTCGTGATTCATGTTTCAATTCATGATTAATGATTCATGATTCAATTCATGATTCATGATTCAATTCATGATTCATGATTCATGATTCGATTCATGATTCATGATTTAATTCATGATTCATGATTCAAATCATGATTCATGATTCAATTCATGATTAATGATTCATGATTCATGATTGAATTCATGATTAATGATTCATGATTGAATTCATGATTCATGATTCATGATTCGATTCATGATTCATGATTCATGATTCAATTCATGATTTATGATTCATGATTCATGATTCATGATACAATTCATGTTTCATGAGTCATGATTCTTAATTCATGATTCATGATTCAATTCATGATTCATGATTCATGATTCATGATTTGATTTATGATTCATGATTCAATTCATGATTCATGATTCATGATTCAATTCATGATTCATGATTCATGATTGAATTCATGATTCATGATTGAATTCATGATTGAATTCATGATTCATGATTCAATTTATGATTCATGATTCATGGTTCAATTCATGATTTGATGCATGATTCATGATTCGTGATTCATGTTTTAATTCATGATTCATGATTCAAATCATGATTAATGATTCAATTCATGATTAATGATTCATGATTCATGATTGAATTCATGATTCATGATTCATGATTCGAGATTCAATTCATGATTCATAATTCAAATCATGATTCATGATTCAATTCATGATTCATGATTCGATTTATGATTCATGATTCATGATTCAATTCATGATTCATGATTCATGATTCAATTAATGATTCATGATTCATGATTCATGATTCAATTAATGATTCATCACTCAATTAATGATTCATGATTCATGATTCATGATTCAATTCATGATTCTTGATTCATGATTCATGATTCGATTCATGATTCATGATTCAAATCATGATTCATGATTCGATTCATGATTCATGATTCAATTCATGATTCATGATTCATGATTCAATTCATGATTCATGATTCGATATATGATTCATGATTCAATTCATGATTCATGATTCATGATTCATGATTAATGATTCAAATCATGATTCATGATTGAATTCATGATTAATGATTCATGATTGAATTCATGATTCATGATTCATGATTGAATTCATGATTCATGATTCATGATTCGATTCATGATTCATGATTCAATTCATAATTCATAATTCATATCATGATTCATGATTCAGTTCATGATTCATGATTCGATTTATGATTCATGATTCAATTCATGATTCATGATTCAATTAATGATTCATGATTCATGATTCATGATTCAATTAATGATTCATGACTCAATTTATGATTCATGGTTCATGATTCATGATTCATTTCATGATTCATGATTCAATTCATGATTCTTGATTCATGATTCATGATTCGATTCATGATTCATGATTCATGATTCAATTCATGATTCATGATTCAAATCATGATTCATGATTCGATTCATGATTCGATTCATGATTCTTGATTCATGATTCATGATTTGATTCATGATTCAATTCATGATTCATGATTCATGATTCATGATTCAATTCATGATTCATGATTTATGATTCGATTCATGATTCATGATTCAATTCATGATTCATGATTCATGATTCAATTCATGAGTCATGATTAATGATTCATGATTCTTGATTCAATACATGATTCATGATTCAATTCATGATTCATAATTCATGATTCATGATTCAATTCATGATTCATGATTCATGATACAATTTATGATTCATGATTCAATTCATGATTCAATTCATGATTCATGATTCATGATTCAATTCATGATTCATGATTCAATTCATGATTCATGATTCAATTTATGATTCATGATTCATGATTCAATTCATGATTCATGATTCATGATACAATTTATGATTCATGATTCAATTCATGATTCAATTCATGATTCATGATTCACGATTCATGATTCAATTCATGATTCATGATTCAATTCATGATTCAATTTATGATTCTCAATTCATGATTCGATTCATGATTCATGATTCATGATTGAATTCATAATTCATGATTCATGATTCATAATTCAATTCATGATTCATGATTCAGTTCATGATTCATAATTCATGATTCATGATTCAGTTCATGATTCATTATTCAATTCATGATTCATGATTCATGATTTGATTCATGATTCATGATTCGATTCATGATTCATGATTCGATTCATGATTCTTGATTCATGATTCTTGATTCGATTCATGATTCATAATTAATGATTCAATTCATGATTCATGATTCATGATTCGATTCATGATTCAATTCATGAATTATGATTGAATTCATGATTCATGAATTATGATTCAATTCATGATTCATGATTCATGATTGAATTCATGATTCATTATTCACGATTCGATTCATGATTCATGATTCATGATTCAATTTAAGATTCATGATTCATGATTCAATTCATGATTCCTGATTCATGATTCAAGTCATGTTTCATGATTCAATTCATGATTCAATTTATGATTCATGATTCATGATTCGATTCATGATTCATGATTCAATTCATAATTCATAATTCATATCATGATTCATGATTCAATTCATGATTCATGATTCGATTTATGATTCATGATTCAATTCATGATTCATGATTCAATTAATGATTCATGATTCATGATTCATGATTCAATTAATGATTCATGACTCAATTAATGATTCATGATTCATGATTCATGATTCATGATTCATTTCATGATTCATGATTCAATTCATGATTCTTGATTCATGATTCATGATTCGATTCATGATTCATGATTCATGATTCAATTCATGATTCATGATTCAAATCATGATTCATGATTCGATTCATGATTCGATTCATGATTCTTGATTCATGATTCATGATTTGATTCATGATTCATGATTCATGATTCATGATTCAATTCATGATTCATGATTCATGATTCAATTCATGATTCATGATTTATGATTCGATTCATGATTCATGATTCAATTCATGATTCATGATTCATGATTCAATTCATGAGTCATGATTAATGATTCATGATTCTTGATTCAATACATGATTCATGATTCAATTCATGATTCATAATTCATGATTCATGATTCAATTCATGATTCATGATTCAAGATACAATTTATGATTCATGATTCAATTCATGACTTAATTCATGATTCATGATTCATGATTCAATTCATGATTCATGATTCAATTCATGATTCATGATTCAATTCATGATTCAATTTATGATTCATGATTCATGATTCAATTCATGATTCATGATTCATGATACAATTTATGATTCATGATTCAATTAATGATTCAATTCATGATTCATGATTCACGATTCATGATTCAATTCATGATTCATGATTCAATTCATGATTCATGATTCAATTCATGATTCAATTTATGATTCTCAATTCATGATTCGATTCATGATTCATGATTCATGATTGAATTCATAATTCATGATTCATGATTCATAATTCAATTCATGATTCATGATTCAGTTCATGATTCATAATTCATGATTCATGATTCAGTTCATGATTCATTATTCAATTCATGATTCATGATTCATGATTTGATTCATGATTCATGATTCGATTCATGATTCATGATTCGATTCATGATTCTTGATTCATGATTCTTGATTCGATTCATGATTCATAATTAATGATTCAATTCATGATTCATGATTCATGATTCGATTCATGATTCAATTCATGAATTATGATTGAATTCATGATTCATGAATTATGATTCAATTCATGATTCATGATTCATGATTGAATTCATGATTCATTATTCATGATTCGATTCATGATTCATGATTAATGATTCAATTTAAGATTCATGATTCATGATTCAATTCATGATTCCTGATTCATGATTCAAGTCATGTTTCATGATTCAATTCATGATTCAATTTATGATTCATGATTCATGATTCTATTCATGACTCATGATTTATGTTTCAATTCATGATTCAGTTCATGATTCATGATTCATGATTCAATTCATAATTTATAATTCATGATTCATGATTCAATTCATGATTCATGATTCAATTCATGATTCGTTTTTCATGATTCAATTCATGATTAATGATTCATGATTCATGATTGGATTCATGATTCGATTCATGATTCATGATTCAATTCATGATTCATGATTCAATTCATGATTCATGATTCATGATTCATGATTCATGATTCAAGTTATGATTCATGTTTCAATTCATGATTCAATTCATGATTCCTGATTCATGATTCAATTAATGATTCATGATTCATGATTCATGATTGAATTCATGATTCATGATTCATGATTCATGATTCAATTCATGATTTATGATTCATGATTCAATTCATGATTCATGATTCGATTAATGATTCATGATTCATGATTCAATTCATGATTCATGATTCATGATTCATGATTCGATTCATGATTCTTGATTCATGATTCGATTCATGATTCATGATTCATGATTCAATTCATGATTCATGATTCATGATTCAATTCATGATTCATGATTCAAATCATGATTCATGATTCGATTCATGATTCTTGATTCATGATTCAAGTTATGATTCAGGATTTGAATCATGAATTGAATAATGAATCATGAACTGAATCATGAATCATGAATTATGAATCATGAACTGAATCATGAATCATGAATTGAATTATGAATCATGAATCATGAATCATGAATTCAATCATGAATCATGAATCGAATCATGAATCATGAATCGAATCATGATTCAAGATTCAATTCATGATTCATGATTCATGATTCAATTAATGATTCATGATTCATGATTCATGATTCAATTAATGATTCATGATTCATGATTCAATTCATGATTTATGATTCATGATTCAATTCATGATTCATGATTCGATTCATGATTCTTGATTCATGATTCATGATTCGATTCATGATTCATGATTCAATTCATGATTCATGATTCATGATTAAATTCATGATTCATGATTCAATTCATTATTCTTGATTCATGATTCATGATTCGATTCATGATTCATAAATCATGATTGAATTCATGATTCATGATTCATGATTCATAATTCAATTTATGATTCATGATTCAGTTCATGATTCATAATTCATGATTCATGATTCAGTTCATGATTCATTATTCAATTCATGATTCGAATCATGATTCAATTCATGATTCAATTCATGATTCATGATTTATGATTCAATTCATAATTTATAATTCATGATTCATGATTCAATTCATGATTCGTTTTTCATGATTCAATTCATGATTAATGATTCATGATTCATGATTGAATTCATGATTCATGATTCGATTCATGATTCATGATTCAATTCATGATTCATGATTCATGATTCATGATTCAATTCATGATTTATGATTCATGATTCAATTCATGATTTATGATTCATGATTCAATTCATGATTCATGATTCGATTCATGATTCTTGATTCATGATTCATGATTCGATTCATGATTCATGATTCATGATTCAATTCATGATTCATGATTCATGATTCAATTCATGATTCATGATTAAATTCATGATTCATGATTTGATTCATGATTCTTGATTCATGATTCGATTCATGATTCATAAATCATGATTGAATTCATGATTCATGATTCATGATTCAATTCATGATTCATGATTTAATTCATGATTCATGATTCATGATTCAATTCATGATTCATGATTCATTTCATGATTCGAATCCTAATTCAATTCATGATTCATGATTCGATTTATGATTCATGATTCATGATTCTATTCATGATTCATGATTCATGATTCAATTTATGATTCATGATTCATGATTTATGATTCAATTCATGATTCATGATTCATGATTCATGATTCATGATTCATGATTCGATTCATGATTCATGATTCATGATTCAATTCATGATTCATGATTCATGATTCATGATTCATGATTCAATTCATGATTTATGATTCGATTCATGATTCTTAATTCATGATTCATGATTCGATTCATGATTCTTGATTCATGATTCATGATTCGATTCATGATTCATGATTCATGATTCAATTCATAATCATGATTCATGATTCGATTCATGATTCATGATTCAATTCATGATTCATGATTCAATTCATGATTCGTGATTCAAATCATGATTTGATTTATGATTCATGATTTCAATTCATGATTCAAGATTCATGATACAATTCATGATTCATGATTCAATTTATGATTCATGATTCATGATACAATTCATGATTCATGATTCATGATTGAATTCATGATTCATGATTGAATTCATAATTGAATTCATGATTCATGATTCAATTTATGATTCATGATTCAATTCATGATTTGATTCATGATTCATGATTCGTGATTCATGTTTCAATTCATGATTCGTGATTCATGATTCAATTCATGATTCATGATTCATGATTCATGATTCAATTAATGATTCATGATTCATGATTCATGATTCAATTAATGATTCATGATTCATGATTCATGATTCAATTCATGATTTTTGATTCATGATTCAATTCTTGATTTATGATTTGATTCATGATTCTTGATTCATGATTCATGATTCGATTCATGATTCATGATTCAATTCATGATTTATGATTCATGATTCATGATTCATGATTCAATTCATGTTTCATGAGTCATGATTCTTAATTCATGATTCATGATTCGATTCATGATTCTTGATTCATGATTCATGATTTGATTCATGATTCATGATTCATGATTCATGATTCAATTCATGATTTGATTTATGATTCATGATTCAATTCATGATTCATGATTCATGATTCAATTCATGATTCATGATTCAATTCATGATTCATGATTCATGATTCAAATTCATGATTCAATTCATGATTCATGATTCATGATTCATGATTCAATTCATGATTCATGATTCATGATTCATGATTCAAGTTATGATTCATGATTCAATTCATGATTCAATTCATGATTCATGATTCATGATTCAATTCATGATTCATGATTCATGATTCATGATTCAATTCATGATTTATGATTCATGATTCGATTCATGATTCATGATTCATGATTCAATTCATGATTCATGATTCATGATTCAATTCATGATTCATGATTCATGATTCAAATCATGATTCATGATTCGATTCATGATTCTTGATTCATGATTCGATTCATGATTCATAAATCATGATTGAATTCATGATTCATGATTCATGATTCGATTCATGATTCATGATTCAATTCATGATCATGATTCATGATTGAATTCATGATTCATGATTCATGATTCATGATTGAATTCATGATTCATGATTCATGATTCATGATTGAATTCATGATTCATGATTCATGATTCGGTTCATGATTCATGATTCAATTCATGATTCGAATCCTGATTCAATTCATGATTCATGATTCGATTTATGATTCATGATTCATGATTCTATTCATGATTCATGATTCATGATTCATGATTCAATTTATGATTCATGATTTATGATTCAATTCATGATTCATGATTCGATTCATGATTCATGATTCATGATTCAATTAATGATTCGTGATTCATGATTCATGATTCATGATTCAATTCATGATTCATGATTCAATTCATGATTCATGATTCAATTCATGATTCAAGATTCATGATTCAATTCATGATTCAATTCATGATTCATGATTCATGATTCAATTCATGATTCATGATTCGATTCATGATTCTTAATTCATGATTCATGATTCGATTCATGATTCATGATTCAATTCATAATTCATGATTCATGATTCGATTCATGATTCATGATTCAATTCATGATTCATGATTCAAATCATGATTTGATTTATGATTCATGATTCAATTCATGATTCATGATTCATGATACAATTCATGATTCATGATTCATGATTGAATTCATGATTCAATTCATGATTCATGATTTGAATTCATAATTGAATTCATGATTCATGATTCAATTCATGATTCATGATTTATGATTCAATTCATGATTTGATTCATGATTCGTGATTCATGTTTCAATTCATGATTCATGATTCATGATTCATGATTCGATTCATGATTCATGATTCAATTCATGATTCATGATTCAATTCATGATTCATGATTCATGATTCATGATTCAATTAATGATTCATGATTCATGATTCAATTAATGATTCATGATTCATGATTCATGATTCAATTAATGATTCATGATTCATGATTCATGATTTAATTCATGATTTATGATTCATGATTCAATTCATGATTCAATTCATGTTTCATGAGTCATGATTCTTAATTCATGATTCATGATTCGATTCATGATTCTTGATTCATGATTCATGATTCGATTCATGATTCATGATTCATGATTCATGATTCAATTCATGATTCATGATTCATGATTCGATTCATGATTCATGATTGAATTCATGATTCATGATTCATGATTCAATTCATGATTTGATTTATGATTCATGATTCAATTCATGATTCATGATTCATGATTCAATTCATGATTCATGATTCATGATTGAATTCATGATTCATGATTGAATTCATGATTCATGATTGAATTCATGATTGAATTTCATGATTCATGATTCAATTTATGATTCATGATTCATGGTTCAATTCATGATTTGATGCATGATTCATGATTCGTGATTCATGTTTCAATTCATGATTAATGATTCATGATTCATGATTCAATTAATGATTCATGGTTCAATTCATGATTTGATGCATGATTCATGATTCGTGATTCATGTTTCAATTCATGATTAATGATTGATGATTCATGATTCAATTCATGATTCATGATTCGATTCATGATTCATGATTTAATTCATGATTCATGATTCATTGATTCAAATCATGATTAATGATTCATGATTCATGATTCAATTAATGATTCATGATTCATGATTCATGATTTAATTCATGATTTATGATTCATGATTCAATTCATGATTCAATTCATGTTTCATGAGTCATGATTCTTAATTCATGATTCATGATTCGATTCATGATTCTTGATTCATGATTCATGATTCGATTCATGATTCATGATTCATGATTCATGATTCAATTCATGATTCATGATTCATGATTCGATTCATGATTCATGATTGAATTCATGATTCATGATTCAATTCATGATTTGATTTAATGATTCATGATTCAATTCATGATTCATGATTCATGATTCAATTCATGATTCATGATTCATGATTGAATTCATGATTCATGATTGAATTCATGATTCATGATTGAATTCATGATTGAATTCATGATTCATGATTCAATTTATGATTCATGATTCATGGTTCAATTCATGATTTGATGCATGATTCATGATTCGTGATTCATGTTTCAATTCATGATTAATGATTCATGATTCATGATTCAATTAATGATTCATGGTTCAATTCATGATTTGATGCATGATTCATGATTCGTGATTCATGTTTCAATTCATGATTAATGATTGATGATTCATGATTCAATTCATGATTCATGATTCGATTCATGATTCATGATTTAATTCATGATTCATGATTCATGATTCAAATCATGATTAATGATTCATGATTCATGATTGAATTCATGATTCATGATTCATGATTCAAATCATGATTCATGATTCAAATCATGATTCATGATTCAATTCATGATTAATGATTCATGATTCATGATTGAATTCATGATTCATGATTCATGATTCGATTCATGATTCATGATTCAATTCATGATTCATAATTCAAATCATGATTCATGATTCAATTCATGATTCATGATTAAATTCATGATTCATGATTCATGATTCAATTCATGATTCATGATTCAATTCATGATTCGAATCCTGATTCAATTCATGATTCAAATCCTGATTCAATTCACGATTCGAATCCTGATTCAATTCATGATTCAATTTATGATTCATGATTCAATTCATGATTCATGATTCATGATTCAATTCATGATTCATGATTCGATTCATGATTAATGATTCATGATTCATGATATAATTCATGATTCATTATTTTATGATTTGATCATGATTCCATGATTCAATTCATGATTCATGATTCAATTCATGATTCATGATTCATGATTCAAGTCATGATTCATGATTCATGATTCAATTAATGATTCATGATTCATGATTCATGATACAATTAATGATTCATGATTCAATTAATGATTCATGATTCATTTCATGATTCGATTCATGATTCTTGATTCATGATTCAATTCATGATTCATGATTCATGATTCAATTCGTGATTTATGATTCATGATTCAATTCATGATTCATGATTTAAATCATGATTCATGATTCGATTCATGATTCTTGATTCATGATTCATGATTCGATTCATGATTCATGATTGAATTCATGATTCATGATTCATTATTCGATTCATGATTCATGATTCAATTCATGATTCATGATTCATGATTCAATTCATGAGTCATGATTAATGATTCATGATTCTTGATTCAATACATGATTCATGATTCAATTCATGATTCATAATTCATGATTGATGATTCAATTCATGATTCATGATTCATGATACAATTTATGATTCATGATTCATGATTCAATTCATGATTCAATTCATGATTCATGATTCATGATTCAATTCATGATTCATGATTCAATTCATGATTCATGATTCAATTCATGATTCAATTTATGATTCATGATTCGATTCAAGATTCATGATTCGATTCATGATTCATGATTGAATTCATGATTCATGATTCATGATTCATAATTCAATTCATGATTCATGATTCAGTTCATGATTCATAATTCATGATTCATGATTCAGTTCATGATTCATTATTCAATTCATGGTTTGAATCCTGATTCAATTCATGATTCATGATTCGATTAATGATTCATGATTCATGATTCAATTCATGATTCACGATTCATGATTCAATTCATGATTCATGATTCATTATTCAATTCATGATTCATGATTCATGATTCATGATTTGATTCATGATTCATGATTCATGATTCAATTCATGATTTATGATTCAAATTATGATTCATGATTCAATTCATGATTCATGATTCGATTCATGATTCTTGATTCATGATTCTTGATTCGATTCATGATTCATAATTAATGATTCAATTCATGATTCATGATTCATGATTCAATTCATGATTCATGATTGAATTCATGATTCATGATTCATGATTCAATTCATAATTCATGAGTCGATTCATGATTCAATTCAAGAATCATGATTCATGATTCAATTCATGATTCCTGATTCATGATTCAAGTCATGTTTCATGATTAAATTCATGATTCAATTCATGATTCATGATTCATGATTCAATTTATGATTCATGATTTATGATTCATGATTCATGATTCTATTCATGATTCATGATTCATGATTCAATTCATAATTTATAATTCATGATTCTTGATTCAATTCATGATTCGTTTTTCATGATTCAATTCATGATTAATGATTCATGATTCATGATTAAATTCATGATTCATGATTCATGATTTGATTCATGATTCATGATTCAATTCATGATTCATGATTCAATTCATGATTCATGATTCATGATTCATGATTCATGATTCAAGTTATGATTCATGTTTCAATGCATGATTCAATTCATGATTCATGATTCATGATTCAATTCATGATTCATGATTCATGATTAAATTCATGATTCATGATTCGATTCATGATTCTTGATTCATGATTCATGATTCGATTCATGATTCATGTTTCAATTCATGATTCAATTCAAGATTCATGATTCATGATTCAATTAATGATTCATGATTCATGATTCATGATTCAATTCATGACCCATGATTCATGATTCGGTTCATGATTCTTGATTCATGATTCGATTCATGATTCATGATTCAATTCATGATTCATGATTCAATTCATGATTCATGATTCAAATCATGATTCATAATTCGATTCATGATTCTTGATTCATGATTCATGATTCGATTCATGATTCATGATTCGATTCATGATTCATGATTCATGATTGAATTCATGATTCATGATTAATGATTCATAATTCAATTCATGATTCATTATTCAGTTCATGATTCATAATTCATGATTCATGATTCAGTTCATGATTCATTATTCAATTCATGATTCGAATCCTGATTCAATTCATGATTCAATTCATGATTCATGATTCATGATTCAATTCATAATTTATAATTCATGATTCATGATTCAATTCATGATTCGTTTTTCATGATTCAATTCATGATTAATGATTCATGATTCATGATTGAATTCATGATTCATGATTCATGATTCGATTCATGATTCATAATTCAATTCATGATTCATGATTCAATTCATGATTCATGATTCAAGTTATGATTCATGTTTCAATTCATGATTCAATTCATGATTCATGATTCATGATTCAATTCATGATTCATGATTCAAGTTATTATTCATGTTTCAATTCATGATTCATGATTCAATTAATGATTCATGATTCATGATTCATGATTCAATTAATGATTCATGATTCATGATTCAATTCATGATTTATGATTCATGATTTCAATTAATGATTCATGATTCGATTCATGATTCTTGATTCATGATTCATGATTCAATTCATGATTCATGATTCGATTCATGATTCTTGATTCATGATTCAATTCATGATTCATGATTCATGATTAAATTCATGATTCATGATTCGATTCATGATTCTTGATTCATGATTCATGATTCGATTCATGATTCTTGATTCATGATTCGATTCATGATTCATAAATCATGATTGAATTCATGATTCATGATTCATGATTCGATTCATGATTCATGATTCAATTCATGATTCATGATTCATGATTTAATTCATGATTCATGATTCAATTCATGATTCATGATTTATGATTCATGATTCTTGATTAAATTCATGATTCATGATTCGATTCATGATTCTTGATTCATGATTTATGATTCGATTCATGATTCATGATTCATGATTGAATTCATGATTCATGATTCATGATTCGGTTCATGATTCATGATTCAATTCATGATTCATGATTTCAATTCATGATTCGAATCCTGATTCAATTCATGATTCATGATTCGATTTATGATTCATGATTCTATTCATGATTCATGATTCATGATTCATGATTCAATTTATGATTCATGATTCATGATTATATGATTCAATTCATGATTCATGATTCATGATTCATGATTCATGATTCGATTCATGATTCATGATTCATGATTCAATTCATGATTCATGATTCATGATTCAATTCATGATTTATGATTCGATTCATGATTCTTAATTCATGATTCATGATTCGATTCATGATTTTTGATTCATGATTTATGATTCGATTCATGATTCATGATTCATGATTGAATTCATGATTCATGATTCATGATTCGGTTCATGATTCATGATTCAATTCATGATTCATGATTCAATTCATGATTCGAATCCTGATTCAATTCATGATTCATGATTCGATTTATGATTCATGATTCTATTCATGATTCATGATTCATGATTCATGATTCAATTTATGATTCATGATCCATGATTTATGATTCAATTCATGATTCATGATTCATGATTCATGATTCATGATTCGATTCATGATTCATGATTCATGATTCAATTCATGATTCATGATTCATGATTCAATTCATGATTTATGATTCGATTCATGATTCATGATTCAATTCATGATTCATGATTCATGATTCAATTCATGATTCATGATTCATGATTGAATTCATGATTCATGATTGAATTCATGATTCATGATTGAATTCATGATTGAATTCATGATTCATGATTCAATTTATGATTCATGATTCATGGTTCAATTCATGATTTGATGCATGATTCATGATTCGTGATTCATGTTTCAATTCATGATTAATGATTCATGATTCATGATTCAATTAATGATTTATGATTCATGGTTCAATTTATGATTTGATGCATGATTCATGATTCGTGATTCATGTTTCAATTCATGATTAATGATTGATGATTCATGATTCAATTCATGATTCATGATTCGATTCATGATTCATGATTTAATTCATGATTCATGATTCATGATTCAAATCATGATTAATGATTCATGATTCATGATTGAATTCATGATTCATGATTCATGATTCAAATCATGATTCATGATTCAATTCATGATTAATGATTCATGATTCATGATTGAATTCATGATTCATGATTCATGATTCGATTCATGATTCATGATTCAATTCATGATTCATAATTCAAATCATGATTCATGATTCAATTCATGATTCATGATTAAATTCATGATTCATGATTCATGATTCAATTCAAGATTTATGATTCAATTCATGATTCGAATCCTGATTCAATTCATGATTCAAATCCTGATTCAATTCTCGATTCGAATCCTGATTCAATTCATGATTCATGATTCAATTATGATTCATGATTCAATTCATGATTCATGATTCATGATTCAGTTCATGATTCATTATTCAATTCATGATTCATAATTCATGATTCATTATTTATGATTTGATTCATGATTCATGATTCAATTCATGATTCATTATTCAATTCATGATCATGATTCAAGATTCAAGTCATGATTCATGATTCAATTAATGATTCATGATTCATGATTCATGATACAATTAATGATTCATGATTCAATTAATGATTCATGATTCATTTCATGATTCGATTCATGATTCTTGATTCATGATTCAATTCATGATTCATGATTCATGATTCAATTCGTGATTTATGATTCATGATTCAATTCATGATTCATGGATTTAAATCATGATTTCATGATTCGATTCATGATTCCTTGATTCATGATTCATGATTCGATTCATGATTCATGATTGAATTCATGATTCATGATTCATGATTCATTATTCGATTCATGATTCATGATTCCAATTCATGATTCATGATCATGATTCAATCATGAGTCATGATTAATGATTCATGATTCTTGATTCAATACATGATTCATGATTCAATTCATGATCATAATTCATGATTGATGATTCAATTCATGATCATGATTCATGATACAATTTATAATTCATGATTCATGATTTAATTCATGATTTAATTCATGATTCATGATTCATGATTCATGATTCAATTCATGATCATGATTCAATCATGATTCATGATTCAATTCATGATTCAATTTATGATTCATGATTCATGATTCGATTCAAGATTCATGATTCGATTCATGATTCATATTCATGATTCATGATTCAGTTCATGATCATTATTCAATCATGGTTTGAATCCTGATTCAATCATGATTCATGATTCGATTAATGATTCATGATTTATGATTCAATTCATGATTCACGATTCATGATTTCAATTCATGATTCATGATTCTTATTCAATTCATGATTCATGATTCATGATTTGATTCATGATTCATGATTGAATTCATGATTCATGATTCATGATTCATAATTCAATTCATGATTCATGATTCAGTTCATGATTCATAATTCATGATTCAATGATTCAGTTCATGATTCATTATTCAATTCATGGTTTGAATCCTGATTCAATTCATGATTCATGATTCGATTAATGATTCATGATTCAATTCATGATTCAAGATTTATGATTCAATTCATGATTCATGATTCATTATTCAATTCATGATTCATGATTCATGATTTGATTCATGATTCATGATTCATGATTCGATTCATGATTTATGATTCAAATTATGATTCATGATTCAATTCATGATTCATGATTTGATTCATGATTCTTGATTCATGATTCTTGATTCGATTCATGATTCATAATTAATGATTGAATTCATGATTCATGATTCATGATTCAATTCATGATTCATGATTGAATTCATGATTCATGATTCATGATTCAATTCATAATTCATGAGTCGATTCATGATTCAATTCAAGAATCATGATTCATGATTCAATTCATGATTCCTGATTCATGATTCAAGTCATGTTTCATGATTAAATTCATGATTCAATTCATGATTCATGATTCATGATTCAATTTATGATTCATGATTTATGATTCATGATTCATGATTCTATTCATGACTCATGATTTATGTTTCAATTCATGATTCAATTCATGATTCATGATTCATTATTCAATTCATAATTTATAATTCATGATTCTTGATTCAATTCATGATTCGTTTTTCATGATTCAATTCATGATTAATGATTCATGATTCATGATTAAATTCATGATTCATGATTCATGATTCGATTCATGATTCATGATTCAATTCATGATTCATGATTCATGATTCATGATTCATGATTCATGATTCAAGTTATGATTCATGTTTCAATGCATGATTCAATTCATGATTCATGATTCATGATTCAATTAATGATTCATGATTCATGATTCATGATTCAATTCATGATTCATGATTAAATTCATGATTCATGATTCGATTCATGATTCTTGATTCATGATTCATGATTCGATTCATGATTCATGTTTCAATTCATTAATCAATTCAAGATTCATGATTCATGATTCAATTAATGATTCATGATTCAATTCATGACCCATGATTCATGATTCGGTTCATGATTCTTGATTCATGATTCATCATTTGATTCATGATTCAATTCATGATTCATGATTTATGATTCATGATTCAATTCATGATTCATGATTCATGATTAAATTCATGATTCATGATTCGATTCATGATTCATGATTCATGATTTATGATTCATGATTCAATTCATGATTCATAAATCATGATTGAATTCATGATTCATGATTCATGATTCGATTCATGATTCATGATTCAATTCATGATTCATGATTCATGATTCATGATTTAATTCATGATTCATGATTCAATTCATGATTCATGATTTATGATTCATGATTCTTGATTAAATTCATGATTCATGATTCGATTTATGATTCTTGATTCATGATTTATGATTCGATTCATGATTCATGATTCATGATTGAATTCATGATTCATGATTCATGATTCGGTTCATGATTCATGATTCAATTCATGATTCATGATTCAATTCATGATTCGAATCCTGATTCAATTCATGATTCATGATTCGATTTATGATTCATGATTCTATTCATGATTCATGATTCATGATTCAATTTATGATTCATGATTCATGATTCATGATTCAATTCATGATTCATGATTCATGATTCATGATTCATGATTCGATTCATGATTCATGATTCATGATTCAATTCATGAATCATGATTCATGATTCAATTCATGATTTATGATTCGATTCATGATTCTTAATTCATGATTCATGATTCGATTCATGATTCTTGATTCATGATTTATGATTCGATTCATGATTCATGATTCATGATTGAATTCATGATTCATGATTCATGATTCGGTTCATGATTCATGATTCAATTCATGATTCATGATTCAATTCATGATTCGAATCCTGATTCAATTCATGATTCATGATTCGATTTATGATTCATGATTCTATTCATGATTCATGATTCATGATTCATGATTCAATTTATGATTCATGATTCATGATTTATGATTCAATTCATGATTCATGATTCATGATTCATGATTCATGATTCGATTCATGATTCATGATTCATGATTCAATTCATGATTCATGATTCAATTCATGATTTATGATTGGATTCATGATTCTTAATTCATGATTCATGATTCAATTCATGATTCATGATTCATGATTCAATTCATGATTCATGATTCATGATTGAATTCATGATTCATGATTCAATTCATGATTCATGATTGAATTCATGATTGAATTCATGATTCATGATTCAATTTATGATTCATGATTCATGGTTCAATTCATGATTTGATGCATGATTCATGATTCGTGATTCATGTTTCAATTCATGATTAATGATTCATGATTCATGATTCAATTAATGATTTATGATTCATGGTTCAATTCATGATTTGATGCATGATTCATGATTCGTGATTCATGTTTCAATTCATGATTAATGATTCATGATTCATGATTCAATTCATGATTCATGATTCGATTCATGATTCATGATTTAATTCATGATTCATGATTCATGATTCAAATCATGATTAATGATTCATGATTCATGATTGAATTCATGATTCATGATTCATGATTCAAATCATGATTCATGATTCAATTCATGATTAATGATTCATGATTCATGATTGAATTCATGATTCATGATTCATGATTCGATTCATGATTCATGATTCAATTCATGATTCATAATTCAAATCATGATTCATGATTCAATTCATGATTCATGATTAAATTCATGATTCATGATTCATGATTCAATTCATGATTTATGATTCAATTCATGATTCGAATCCTGATTCAATTCATGATTCAAATCCTGATTCAATTCACGATTCGAATCCTGATTCAATTCATGATTCATGATTCAATTTATGATTCATGATTCAATTCATGATTCATGATTCATGATTCAATTCATGATTCATGATTCGATTCATGATTAATGATTCATGATTCATGATATAATTCATGATTCATTATTTATGATTTGATTCATGATTCATGATTCAATTCATGATTCATGATTCAATTCATGATTCATGATTCATGATTCAAGTCATGATTCATGATTCATGATTCAATTAATGATTCATGATTCATGATTCATGATACAATTAATGATTCATGATTCAATAATGATTCATGATTCATTTCATGATTCGATTCATGATTCTTGATTCATGATTAAATTCATGATTCATGATTCATGATTCAATTCGTGATTTATGATTCATGATTCAATTCATGATTCATGATTTAAATCATGATTCATGATTCGATTCATGATTCTTGATTCATGATTCATGATTCGATTCATGATTCATGATTGAATTCATGATTCATGATTCATGATTCATTATTCGATTCATGATTCATGATTCAATTCATGATTCATGATTCATGATTCAATTCATGAGTCATGATTAATGATTCATGATTCTTGATTCAATACATGATTCATGATTCAATTCATGATTCATAATTAATGATTGATGATTCAATTCATGATTCATGATTCATGATACAATTTATGATTCATGATTCATGATTCAATTCATGATTCAATTCATGATTCATGATTCATGATTCATGATTCAATTCATGATTCATGATTCAATTCATGATTCATGATTCAATTCATGATTCAATTTATGATTCATGATTCATGATTCGATTCAAGATTCATGATTCGATTCATGATTCATGATTCATGATTGAATTCATGATTCATGATTCATGATTCATAATTCAATTCATGATTCATGATTCAGTTCATGATTCATAATTCATGATTCATGATTCAGTTCATGATTCATTATTCAATTCATGGTTTGAATCCTGATTCAATTCATGATTCATGATTCGATTAATGATTCATGATTCATGATTCAATTCATGATTCACGATTCATGATTCAATTCATGATTCATGATTCATTATTCAATTCATGATTCATGATTCATGATTCATGATTTGATTCATGATTCATGATTCATGATTCAATTCATGATTTATGATTCAAATTATGATTCATGATTCAATTCATGATTCATGGATCGATTCATGATTCTTGATTCATGATTCTTGATTCGATTCATGATTCATAATTAATGATTCAATTCATGATTCATGATTCATGATTCAATTCATGATTCATGATTGAATTCATGATTCATGATTCATGATTCAATTCATAATTCATGAGTCGATTCATGATTCAATTCAAGAATCATGATTCATGATTCAATTTATGATTCCTGATTCATGATTCAAGTCATGTTTCATGATTAAATTCATGATTCAATTCATGATTCATGATTCATGATTCAATTTATGATTCATGATTTATGATTCATGATTCATGATTCTATTCATGACTCATGATTTATGTTTCAATTCATGATTCAATTCATGATTCATGATTCATTATTCAATTCATAATTTATAATTCATGATTCTTGATTCAATTCATGATTCGTTTTTCATGATTCAATTCATGATTAATGATTCATGATTCATGATTAAATTCATGATTCATGATTCATGATTCGATTCATGATTCATGATTCAATTCATGATTCATGATTCAATTCATGATTCATGATTCATGATTCATGATTCATGATTCAAGTTATGATTCATGTTTCAATGCATGATTCAATTCATGATTCATGATTAAATTCATGATTCATGATTCGATTCATGATTCTTGATTCATGATTCATGATTCGATTCATGATTCATGTTTCAATTCATTAATCAATTCAAGATTCATGATTCATGATTCAATTAATGATTCATGATTCATGATTCATGATTCAATTCATGACCCATGATTCATGATTCGGTTCATGATTCTTGATTCATGATTCGATTCATGATTCATGATTCAATTCATGATTCATGATTCAATTCATGATTCATGATTCAAATCATGATTCATAATTCGATTCATGATTCTTGATTCATGATTCATGATTCGATTCATGATTCATGATTCGATTCATGATTCATGATTCATGATTGAATTCATGATTCATGATTAATGATTCATAATTCAATTCATGATTCATGATTCAGTTCATGATTCATAATTCATGATTCATGATTCAGTTCATGATTCATTATTCAATTCATGATTCGAATCCTGATTCAATTCATGATTCAATTCATGATTCATGATTCATGATTCAATTCATAATTTATAATTCATGATTCATGATTCAATTCATGATTCGTTTTTCATGATTCAATTCATGATTAATGATTCATGATTCATGATTGAATTCATGATTCATGATTCATGATTCGATTCATGATTCATAATTCAATTCATGATTCATGATTCAATTCATGATTCATGATTCAAGTTATGATTCATGTTTCAATTCATGATTCAATTCATGATTCATGATTCATGATTCAATTCATGATTCATGATTCAAGTTATTATTCATGTTTCAATTCATGATTCAATTCATGATTCATGATTCAATTAATGATTCATGATTCATGATTCATGATTCAATTAATGATTCATGATTCATGATTCAATTCATGATTTATGATTCATGATTCAATTCATGATTCATGATTCGATTCATGATTCTTGATTCATGATTCATTATTTGATTCATGATTCAATTCATGATTCATGATTTATGATTCATGATTCAATTCATGATTCATGATTCATGATTAAATTCATGATTCATGATTCGATTCATGATTCTTGATTCATGATTCATTATTCGATTCATGATTCATGATTCAATTCATGATTCATGATTCATGATTTAATTCATGATTCATGATTCAATTCATGATTCATGATTTATGATTCATGATTCTTGATTAAATTCATGATTCATGATTCGATTCATGATTCTTGATTCATGATTTATGATTCGATTCATGATTCATGATTCATGATTGAATTCATGATTCATGATTCATGATTCGGTTCATGATTCATGATTCAATTCATGATTCATGATTCAATTCATGATTCGAATCCTGATTCAATTCATGATTCATGATTCGATTTATGATTCATGATTCTATTCATGATTCATGATTCATGATTCATGATTCAATTTATGATTCATGATTCATGATTTTTGATTCTTTGATTCAAATTCATGATTCATGATTCATGATTCATGATTCATGATTCGATTCATGATTCATGATTCATGATTCAATTCATGATTCATGATTCATGATTATTCAGATTATGATTCGTTCAGATCTTATTCATGATTCATGATTCGATTCATGATTCTTGATTCATGATTATGATTTGATTCATGATTCATGATTCATGATTCAATTCATAATTCATGATTCATGACTCGATTCATGATTCATGATTCAATTCATGATTCATGATTCAAATCATGATTTGATTTATGATTCATGATTCAATTCATGATTCATGATTCATGATAAAATTCATGATTCATGATTCATGATTGAATTCATGATTCATGATTGAATTCATGATTCATGATTGAATTCATGATTCATGATTGAATTCATGATTCATGATTCATGATTGAATTCATGATTCATGATTCATGATTGAATTCATGATTCATGATTCATGATTCAATTCATGATTTGATTCATGATTCATGATTCGATTCATGATTCGTGATTCAAGTTTCAATTCATGATTAATGATTCATGATTCATGATTGAATCATGATTCATGATTTATGATTCATGATTCGATTCATGATTCATGATTCAATTCATGATTCATGATTCAAATCATGATTCATGATTCGATTCATGATTCATGATTCAATTCATGATTTATGATTCATGATTCATGATTCAATTCATGTTTCATGAGTCATGATTCTTAATTCATGATTCATGATTCGATTCATGATACTTGATTCATGATTCATGATTCGATTCATGATTCATGATTCAATCATGATTCATGATTCGATTCATTATTCTTGATTCATGATTCATGATTCGATTCATGATTCGATTCATGATTCATGATTCAAATCATGATTCATGATTCGATTCATGATTCTTGATTCTTGATTCATGATTCGATTCATGATTCGATTCATGATTCATGATTGAATTCATGATTCATGATTCATAATTCAATTCATGATTCATGATTCAGTTCATGATTCATAATTCATGATTCCTGATTCAGTTCATGATTCATTATTCAATTCATGATTCGAATCCTGATTCAATTCATGATTCAATTCATGATTCATGATTCATGATTCAATTCATAATTTATAATTCATGATTCATAATTCAATTCATGATTCGTTTTTCATGATTCAATTCATGATTACTGATTCATGATTCGATTCATGATTCATGATTCAATTCATGATTCATGATTCATGATTCAATTCATGATTCATGATTCAATTCATGATTCATGATTCATGATTCAAGTTATGATTCATGTTTCAATTCATGATTCAATTCATGATTCATGATTCATGATTCAATTAATGATTCATGATTCATGATTCATGATTCAATTAATGATTCATGATTCATGATTCATGATTCAATTCATGATTCATGATTCATGATTCAATTCATGATTCAATTCATGATTCATGATTCATGATTCAATTCATGATTCATGATTCATGATTCATGATTCAAGTTATGATTCATGATTCATGATTCAATTCATGATTCAATTCATGATTCAAGATTCATGATTCAATTCCTGATTCAATTCATGATTCATGATTCATGATTCAATTAATGATTCATGATTCATGATTCATGATTCAATTCATGATTTATGATTCATGATTCGATTCATGATTCATGATTCATGATTCAATTCATGATTCATGATTCATGATTCAATTCATGATTCATGATTCAATTCATGATTCATGATTCGATTCATGATTCTTGATTCATGATTCATGATTCGATTCATGAGTTCATAAATCATGATTGAATTCATGATTCATGATTCATGATTCGATTCATGATTCATGATTCAATTCATGATTCATGATTCATGATTCAATTCATGATTCATGATTCATGATTCATGATTGAATTCATGATTCATGATTCATGATTCGGTTCATGATTCATGATTCAATTCATGATTCGAATCCTGATTCAATTCATGATTCATGATTCGATTTATGATTCATGATTCATGATTCTATTCATGATTCATGATTCATGATTCATGATTCAATTTATGATTCATGATTTATGATTCAATTCATGATTCATGATTCATGATTCGATTCATGATTCATGATTCATGTTTCAATTAATTATTCGTGATTCATGATTCATGATTCATGATTCATGATTCAATCATGATTCATGATTCAATTCATGATTCATGATTCAATTCATGATTCAACTCATGATTCATGATTCATGATTCAATTCATGATTTATGATTCATGATTCATGATTCAATTCATGATTCATGATTCATGATTCATGATTCAAGTTATGAATCATGATTCATGATTCAATTCATGATTCAATTCATGATTCATGATTCATGATTCAATTCATGATTCAATTCATGATTCATGTTTCATGATTCAATTAATGATTCATGATTCATGATTCATGATTCGATTCATGATTCATGATTCATGATTCAATTCATGATTCATGTTTCGATTCATGATTCATGATTCAATTCATGATTCATGATTCATGATTAAATTCATGATTCATGATTCGATTCATGATTCTTGATTCATGATTCATGATTCGATTCATGATTCATGTTTCAATTCATGATTCAATTCATGATTCATGATCCATGATTCAATTAATGATTCATGATTCATGATTCAATTCATGATTCATGATTCATGATTCATTTCATGATTCATGATTCGATTCATGATTCATGATTCATGATTCAATTCATGATTCATGATTCAATTCATGATTCATGATTCAATCATGATTCATGATTCGATTCATGATTCTTGATTCATGATTCATGATTCGATTCATGATTCATGATTCATGATTCAATTCATGATTCATGATTCAATTCATGATTCATGATTCATGATTCAATCATGATTCATGATTCAAGTTATGATTCATGTTTCAATTCATGATTCAAATCATGATTCATGATTCATGATTCAATTAATGATTCATGATTCATGATTCAATTCATGATTTATGATTCATTATTTAATTCATGATTCATGATTCGATTCATGATTCATGATTCATGATTCAATTCATGATTCATGATTCATGATTAAATTCATGATTCATGATTCGATTCATGATTTTTGATTCATGATTCATGATTCGATTCATGATTCATGATTCGATTCATGATTCATAAATCATGATTGAATTCATGATTCATGATTCATGATTCGATTCATGATTCATGATTCGATTCATGATTCATGATTCAATTCATGATTCATGATTCATGATTCATGATTTAATTCATGATTCATGATTCATGATTCAATTCATGATTCATGATTTATGATTCATGATTCTTGATTAAATTCATGATTCATGATTTATGATTCATGTTTCTTGATTCATATGATTTATGATTCGATTCATGATTCATGATTCATGATTGAATTCATGATTCATGATTCATGATTCGGTTCATGATTCATGATTCAATTCATGATTCATGATTCAATTCATGATTTGAATCCTGATTCAATTCATGATTCATGTTTCGATTTATGATTCATGATTCATGATTCTATTCATGATTCATGATTCATGATTCATGATTCAATTTATGATTCATGATTAATGATTTATGATTCAATTCATGATTCATGATTCATGATTCATGATTCATGATTCGATTCATGATTCATGATTCATGATTCAATTCATGATTCATGATTCATGATTCATGATTCAATTCATGATTTATGATTCGATTCATGATTCTTAATTCATGATTCATGATTCGATTCATGATTCTTGATTCATGATTTATGATTTGATTCATGATTCATGATTCAATTCATAATTCATGATTCATGATTCGATTCATGATTCATGATTCAATTCATGATTCATGATTCAATTCATGATTCATGATTCAAATCATGATTTGATTTATGATTCATAATTCAATTCATGATTCATGATTCATGATAAAATTCATGATTCATGATTCATGATTGAATTCATGATTCATGATTGAATTCATGATTCATGATTGAATTCATGATTCATGATTCGATTCATGATTCTTGATTCATGATTCATGATTCGATTCATGATTCATGATTCATGATTCAATTCATGATTCATGATTCAATTCATGATTCATGATTCAAATCATGATTCATGATTCGATTCATGATTCTTGATTCATGATTCATGATTCGATTCATGATTCATGATTCATGATTCAATTCATGATTCATGATTCAATTCATGATTCATGATTCATGATTCAATTCATGATTCATGATTCAAGTTATGATTCATGTTTCAATTCATGATTCAAATCATGATTCATGATTCATGATTCAATTAATGATTCATGATTCATGATTCAATTCATGATTTATGATTCATTATTTAATTCATGATTCATGATTCGATTCATGATTCATGATTCATGATTCAATTCATGATTCATGATTCATGATTAAATTCATGATTCATGATTCGATTCATGATTTTTGATTCATGATTCATGATTCGATTCATGATTCATGATTCGATTCATGATTCATAAATCATGATTGAATTCATGATTCATGATTCATGATTCGATTCATGATTCATGATTCGATTCATGATTCATGATTCAATTCATGATTCATGATTCATGATTCATGATTTAATTCATGATTCATGATTCATGATTCAATTCATGATTCATGATTTATGATTCATGATTCTTGATTAAATTCATGATTCATGATTTATGATTCATGATTCTTGATTCATGATTTATGATTCGATTCATGATTCATGATTCATGATTGAATTCATGATTCATGATTCATGATTCGGTTCATGATTCATGATTCAATTCATGATTCATGATTCAATTCATGATTTGAATCCTGATTCAATTCATGATTCATGTTTCGATTTATGATTCATGATTCATGATTCTATTCATGATTCATGATTCATGATTCATGATTCAATTTATGATTCATGATTCATGATTTATGATTCAATTCATGATTCATGATTCATGATTCATGATTCGATTCATGATTCATGATTCATGATTCAATTCATGATTCATGATTCATGATTCATGATTCAATTCATGATTTATGATTCGATTCATGATTCTTAATTCATGATTCATGATTCGATTCATGATTCTTGATTCATGATTTATGATTTGATTCATGATTCATGATTCAATTCATAATTCATGATTCATGATTCGATTCATGATTCATGATTCAATTCATGATTCATGATTCAATTCATGATTCATGATTCAAATCATGATTTGATTTATGATTCATGATTCAATTCATGATTCATGATTCATGATAAAATTCATGATTCATGATTCATGATTGAATTCATGATTCATGATTGAATTCATGATTCATGATTGAATTCATGATTCATGATTCATGATTGAATTCATGATTCATGATTCATGATTCAATTCATGATTTGATTCATGATTCATGATTCGATTCATGATTCGTGATTCAAGTTTCAATTCATGATTCATGATTCATGATTGAATTCATGATTCATGATTCATGATTCATGATTCGATTCATGATTCATGATTCAATTCATGATTCATGATTCAAATCATGATTCATGATTCGATTCATGATTCATGATTCAATTCATGATTTATGATTCATGATTCATGATTCAATTCATGTTTCATGAGTCATGATTCTTAATTCATGATTCATGATTCGATTCATAATACTTGATTCATGATTCATGATTCGATTCATGATTGATGATTCGATTCATGATTCATGATTCAAATCATGATTCATGATTCGATTCATGATTCTTGATTCATGATTCATGATTCGATTCATGATTCGATTCATGATTCATGATTCATGATTCATGATTCATGATTGAATTCATGATTCATAATTCATAATTCAATTCATGATTCATGATTCAGTTCATGATTCATAATTCATGATTCCTGATTCAGTTCATGATTCATTATTCAATTCATGATTCGAATCCTGATTCAATTCATGATTCAATTCATGATTCATGATTCATGATTCAATTCATAATTTATAATTCATGATTCATAATTCAATTCATGATTCGTTTTTCATGATTCGATTCATGATTCATGATTCAATTCATGATTCATGATTCATGATTCAATTCATGATTCATGATTCATGATTCAATTCATGATTCATGATTCATGATTCAAGTTATGATTCATGTTTCAATTCATGATTCAATTCATAATTCATGATTCATGATTCAATTAATGATTCATGATTCATGATTCATGATTCAATTAATGATTCATGATTCATGATTCATGATTCAATTCATGATATATGATTCATGATTCAATTCATGATTCATGATTCGATTCATGAATCTTGATTCATGATTCATGATTCGATTCATGATTCATGATTCATGATTCAATTCATGATTCATGATTCATGATTCAATTCATGATTCATGATTCATGATTCAATTCATGATTCATGATTCGATTCATGATTCTTGATTCATAATTCATGATTCAATTCATGATTCATAAATCATAATTGAATTCATGATTCATGATTCGATTCATGATTCATGATTCAATTCATGATTCATGATTCAAGATTGAGTTCATGATTCATGATTCATGATTCGGTTCATGATTCATGATTCAATTCATGATTCGAATCCTGATTCAATTCATGATTCATGATTCGATTTATGATTCATGATTCATGATTCTATTCATGATTCATGATTCATGATTCATGATTCAATTTATGATTCATGATTTATGATTCAATTCATGATTCATGATTCATGATTCGATTCATGATTCATGATTCATGATTCATGATTCGATTCATGATTCATGTTTCAATTCATGATTCAATTCATGATTCATGATTCATGATTCAATTAATGATTCATGATTCATGATTCATGATTTATGATTCAATTCATGATTCATGATTCATGATTCATTTCATGATTCATGATTCGATTCATGATTCTTGATTCATGATTCATGATTCGATTCATGATTCATGATTCATGATTCAATTCATGATTCATGATTCATGATTCAATACATGATTCATGATTCAAATCATGATTCATGATTCGATTCATGATTCATGATTCATGATTCAATTCATGATTCATGATTCAATTCATGATTCATGATTCATGATTCAATTCATGATTCATGATTCATGATTCATGATTCAAGTTATGATTCATGTTTCAATTCATGATTCAAATCATGATTCATGATTCATGATTCAATTAATGATTCATGATTCATGATTCAATTCATGATTTATGATTCATGATTTAATTCATGATTCATGATTCATGATTCGATTCATGATTTATGATTCAATTCATGATTCATGATTCATGATTCAATTCATGATTCATGATTCATGATTCATGATTGAATTCATGATTCATGATTCATGATTCGATTCATGATTTATGATTCAATTCATGATTCATGATTCATGATTCAATTCATGATTCATGATTCATGATTCATGATTCTATTCATGATTCATGATTCATGATTCATGATTCATGATTCATGATTCGATTCATGATTCATGATTCAATTCATGATTCATGATTCATGATTCATGATTCAATTCATGATTTATGATTTGATTCATGATTCTTAATTCATGATTCATGATTCGATTCATGATTCTTGATTCATGATTCATGATTCGATTCATGATTCATGATTCATGATTCAGATCATAATTCATGATTCATGATTCGATTCATGATTCAATTCATGATTCATGATTCAATTCATGATTCATGATTCAATTCATGATTCATGATTCATGATTCAAATCATGATTTGATTTATGATTCATAATTCAATTCATGATTCATGATACAATTCATGATTCA
This sequence comes from Mixophyes fleayi, assembly GCF_038048845.1. Classification (NCBI taxonomy): domain Eukaryota; kingdom Metazoa; phylum Chordata; class Amphibia; order Anura; family Limnodynastidae; genus Mixophyes; species Mixophyes fleayi. The sequence goes on along the minus strand of NW_027446295.1, from coordinate 6,912 downwards.
TGATTCATGATTGAATTCATGATTCATGATTGAATTCATAATTGAATTCATGATTCATGATTCAATTCATGATTCATGATTCATGATTCAATTCATGATTTGATTCATGATTCATGATTCGATTCATGATTCGTGATTCATGTTTCAATTCATGATTCGTGATTCATGATTCATGATTTAATTCATGATTCATGATTCATGATTCGATTCATGATTCATGATTCAATTCATGATTTCATGATTCATGATTCAATTCATGATTTATGATTCATGATTCATGATTCAATTAATGATTCATGATTCATGATTCATGATTCAATTAATAATTCATGATTCATGATTCATGATTCAATTCATGATTTATGATTCTTGATTCAATTCATGATTCATGATTCGATTCATGATTCTTGATTCATGATTCATGATTTGATTCATGATTCATGATTCATGATTCAATTCATGATTTATGATTCATGATTCATGATTCATGATTCAATTCATGTTCATGAGTCATGATTCTTATTCATGATTCATGATTCGATTCATGATTCTTGATTCATGATTCATGATTCGATTCATGATTCATGATAAATTCATGATTCATGATTCATGATTCAATTCATGATTTGATTTATGATTCATGATTCAATTCATGATTCATGATTCATGATTCAATTCATGATTCATGATTCATGATTCAATTCATGATTCATGATTCAATTCATGATTCATGATTGAATTCATGATTGAATTCATGATTCATAATTCAATTTATGATTCATGATTCATGGTTCAATTCATGATTTGATGCATGATTCATGATTCGTGATTCATGTTTCAATTCATGTTTAATGATTCATGATTCATGATTCAATTCATGATTCATGATTCAATTCATGATTAATGATTCATGATTCAATTCATGATTCATGATTTAATTCATAATTCATGATTCAAATCATGATTCATGATTCAATTCATGATTAATGATTCATGATTCAATTCATGATTCAATTCATGATTCATGATTCATGATTCGATTCATGATCATGATTCAATTCATGATTCATAATTCAAATCATGATTCATGATTCAATAATGATTCATGATTCGATATATGATTCATGATTCATGATTCAATTCATGATTCATGATTCATGATTCAATTAATGATTTCATGACTCAATTAATGATTCATGATTCATGATTCATGATTCATTTCATGATTCATGATTCAATTCATGATTCTTGATTCATGATTCATGATTCGATTCATGATTCATGATTCATGATTCAAATCATGATTCATGATTCGATTCATGATTCTTGATTCATGATTCATGATTTGATTCATGATTCATGATTCGATTCATGATCATGATTCATGATTCAATTCATGATTCATGATTCAAATCATGATTCATGATTCGATTCATGATTCGATTCATGATTCTTGATTCATGATTCATGAATTGATTCATGATTCATGATTCAATTCATGATTCATGATTCATGATTCATGATTCAATTCATGATTCATGATTCATGATTCGATTCATGATTCATGATTCAATTCATGATTCATGATTCAATTCATGATTCATGATTCAATTCATGTGATTCATGATTCAATTCATGATTCAATTTATGATTCATGATTCATGATTCGATTCATGATTCATGATTCATTATTGAATTCATGATTCATGATTCATGATTCATAATTCAATTCATGATTCATGATTCAGTTCATGATTCATAATTCATGATTTATGATTCAGTTCATGATTCATTATTCAATTCATGGTTCGAATCCTGATTCAATTCATGATTCATGATTCGATTAATGATTCATGATTCATGATTCAATTCATGATTCATGATTCATGATTCATGATTCAATTCATGATTTATGATTTGATTCATGATTCTTAATTCATGATTCATGATTCGATTCATGATTCTTGATTCATAATTCATGATTCGATTCATGATTCATGATTCAGATAATAATTCATGATTCATGATTCGATTCATGATTCAATTCATGATTCATGATTCAATTCATGATTCATGATTCATGATTCAAATCATGATTTGATTTATGATTCATGATTCAATTCATGATTCATGATTCATGATACAATTCATGATTTATGATTCATGATTGAATTCATGATTCATGATTGAATTCATAATTGAATTCATGATTCATGATTGAATTCATGATTCATGATTCATGATTCAATCATGATTTGATTCATGATTCATGATTCGATTCATGATTCGTGATTCATGTTTCAATTCATGATTCGTGATTCATGATTCATGATTGAATTCATGATTCATGATTCATGATTCGATTCATGATTCATGATTCAATTCATGATTCATGATTCATGATTCAATTCATGATTCATGATTCATGATTCAATTAATGATTCATGATTCATGATTCAATTAATAATTCATGATTCATGATTCATGATTCAATTCATGATTTATGATTCATGATTCAATTCATGATTCATGATTCGATTCATGATTCTTGATTCATGATTCATGATTCGATTCATGATTCATGATTCATGATTCAATTCATGATTTATGATTCATGATTCATGATTCATGATTCAATTCATGTTTCATGAGTCATGATTCTTAATTCATGAATCATGATTCGATTTATGATTCTTGATTCATGATTCATGATTCGATTCATGATTCATGATTCATGATTCATGATTCAATTCATGATTCATGATTCATGATTCGATTCATGATTCATGATTCAATTCATGATTCATGATTCATGATTCAATTCATGATTTGATTTATGATTCATGATTCAATTCATGATTCATGATTCATGATTGAATTCATGATTCATGATTCATGATTGAATTCATGATTCATGATTGAATCATGATTCATGATTGAATTCATGATTGAATTCATGATTCATAATTCAATTTATGATTCATGATTCATGGTTCAATTCATGATTTGATGCATGATTCATGATTCGTGATTCGTTTCAATTCATGATTAATGATTCATGATTCATGATTCAATTCATGATTCTGATTCAATTCATGATTAATGATTCATGATTCAATTCATGATTCATGATTTAATTCATAATTCATGATTCAAATCATGATTCATGATTCAATTCATGATTAATGATTCATGATTCATGATTGAATTCATGATTCATGATTCGATTTATGATTCATGATTCAATTCATGATTCATAATTCAAATCATGATTCATGATTCAATTCATGATTCATGATTCGATATATGATTCATGATTCATGATTCAATTCATGATTCATGATTCATGATTCAATTAATGATTCATGATTCATGATTCAATTAATGATTCATGACTCAATTAATGATTCATGATTCATGATTCATGATTCATTTCATGATTCATGATTCGATTCATGATTCTTGATTCATGATTCATGTTTTGATTCATGATTCATGATTCAATTCATGATTCATGATTCATGATTCATGATTCATGATTCATGATCAATTCATGATTCATGATTCATGATTCGATTCATGATTCATGATTCAATTCATGATTCATGATTCATGATTCAATTCATGATTCATGATTCATGATTCAATTCATGATTCATGATTCAATTCATGATTCAATTTATGATTCATGATTCATGATTCGATTCATGATTCATGATTCATTATTGAATTCATGATTCATGATTCATAATTCAATTCATGATTCATGATTCAGTTTCATGATTCATAATTCATGATTCATGATTCAGTTCATGATTCATTATTCAATTCATGGTTCGAATCCTGATTCAATTCATGATTCATGATTCGATTAATGATTCATGATTCATTACTCAATTCATGATTCATGATTCATGATTCATGATTCAATTCATGATTCATGATTCATTATTCATGCTTCGATTAATGATTCATGATTCATGATTCAATTCATGATTCATGATTCATGATTCAATTCATGATTCATGATTCATGATTCATGATTCATGATTTGATTCATGATTCATGATTCATGATTCGATTCATGATTTATGATTCAAATTATGATTCATGATTCAATTCATGATTCATGATTCGATTCATGATTCTTGATTCATGATTCTTGATTCGATTCATGATTCATAATTAATGATTCAATTCATGATTCATGATTCATGATCGATTCATGATTCAATTCATGATTCATGATTCAATTCATAATTCATGAGTCGATTCATGATTCATGATTGAATTCATGATTCATGATTCGATTTATGATTCATGATTCATGATTCAATTCATGATTCATGATTCAATTAATGATTCATGATTCATGATTCATGATTCAATTAATGATTCATGACTCAATTAATGATTCATGATTCATGATTCATTTCATGATTCATGATTCAATTCATGATTCTTGATTCATGATTCAGATTCATGATTCATGATTCATGATTCAATTCATGATTCAAATCATGATTCATGATTCGATTCATGATTCGATTCATGATTCTTGATTCATGATTCATGATTTGATTCATGATTCATGATTCAATTCATGATTTATGATTCATGATTCAATTCATGATTCATGATTCATGATTCGATTCATGATTCATGATTCAATTCATGATTCATGATTCATGATTCAATTCATGAGTCATGCATTTATGATTCATGATTCTTGATTCAATACATGATTCATGATTCAATTCATGATTCATAATTCATGATTCATGATTCAATTCATGATTCATGATTCATGATACAATTTATGATTCATGATTCAATTCATGATTCAATTCATGATTCATGATTCATGATTCAATTCATGATTCATGAATCAATTCATGATTCATGATTCAATTCATGATTCAATTTATGATTCATGATTCATGATTCGATTCATGATTCATGATTCATGATTGAATTCATGATTCATGATTCATGATCATAATTCAATTCATGATTCATTATTCAGTTCATGATTCATAATTCATGATTCATGATTCAGTTCATGATTCATTATTCAATTCATGGTTCGGATCCTGATTCAATTCATGATTCATGATTCGATTAATGATTCATGATTCATGATTCAATTCATGATTCATGATTCATGATTCATGATTCAATTCATGATTCATGATTCGATTAATGATTCATGATTTATTATTCAATTCATGATTTATGATTCATGATCATGATTTGATTCATGATTCATGATTCATGATTCGATTCATGATTTATGATTCAAATTATGATTCATGATTCAATTCATGATTTATGATTCGATTCATGATTCTTGATTCATGATTCTTGATTCGATTCATGATTCATAATTAATGATTCAATTCATGATTCATGATTCATGATTCGATTCATGATTCATGATTCAATTCATGATTCATGATTCATGATTCAATTCATGATTCTTGATTCATGATTCATGAATTGATTCATGATTCATGATTCATGATTCAATTCTTGATTCATGATTCAAATCATGATTCATGATTCGATTCATGATTTGATTCATGATTCTTGATTCATGATTCATGATTTGATTCATGATTCATGATTCAATTCATGATTTATGATTCATGATTCAATTCATGATTCATGATTCATGATTCGATTCATGATTCATGATTCAATTCATGATTCATGATTCATGATTCGATTCATGATTCATGATTCAATTCATGATTCATGATTCATGATTCAATTCATGAGTCATGATTAATGATTCATGATTCTTGATTCAATACATGATTCATGATTCAATTCATGATTCATAATTCATGATTCATGATTCAATTCATGATTCATGATTCATGATTCAATTCATGATTCATGATTCAATTCATGATTCATGAATCATGATTCAATCATGATTCTTGATTCATGATTCATGAATTGATTCATGATTCATGATTCATGATTCAATTCATGATTCATGATTCAAATCATGATTCAATTCATGATTCATGATTCAAATCATGATTCTTGATTCATGATTCATGATTTGATTCATGATTCATGATTCAATTCATGAATTATGATTCATGATTCAATTCATGATTCATGATTCATGATTCGATTCATGATTCATGATTCAATTCATGATTCATGATTCATGATTCGATTCATGATTCATGATTCATGATTCAATTCATGATTCATGATTCATGATTCAATTCATGAGTCATGATTAATGATTCATGATTCTTGATTCAATACATGATTCATGATTCAATTCATGATTCATAATTCATGATTCATGATTCAATTCATAATTCATGATTCATGATACAATTTATGATTCATGATCAATTCATGATTCATGATTCATGATTCATGATTCAATTCATGATTCATGATTCAATTCTGATTCAATTTATGATTCATGATTCATGATTCGATTCATGATTCATGATTCATGATTGAATTCATGATTCATGATTCATGATTCATAATTCAATTCATGATTCATTATTCAGTCATGATTCATAATTCATGTTTCATGATTCAGTTCATGATTCATTATTCAATTCATGGTTCGAATCCTGATTCAATTCATGATTCATGATTCGATTAATGATTCATGATTCATGATTCAATTCATGATTCATGATTCATGATTCATGATTCAATTCATGATTCATGATTCATTATTCAATTCATGATTTATGATTCATGATTCATGATTTGATTCATGATCCATGATTCATGATTCGATCATGATTTATGATTCAAATTATGATTCATGATTCAATTCATGATTCATGATTCGATTCATGATTCTTGATTCATGATTCTTGATTCGATTCATGATTCATAATTAATGATTCAATTCATGATTCA